>NW_027433294.1:0-7847 GCF_044706935.1 Curcuma longa
TCCTGTCCCCCTGCCGGTGGGGAATCCGCTCCCGGGTCGTCGCTCTGCTGCGTCTGGCCCGTCCTATAGGCACCTTTGGAAGGTAGGGAGTGTGACAACGTACACGCTTCCCTTTACTCCATAGGGCCTTTTCATCAGTTGCAGGGTTTGGTGGCCCGAAATTGACTTGGCAAAGCCACCTCATCTCTAAAAGCCCGGCTCGCGAGGCGTCCCTCCCGCAGTAGGGTTCCAAACCTCGCCTCGCTCTTGTGACATGCTATGTTTCCCCTCTCTATTCCCAAGTAAGGGGTGAGTCCCATGCGTCAGTTTGTGGATCGCGGTCTCACACACTAATCCCTACAGGTGCCCGTAGTAGGCCGGCCGCCCTACCTAAACCAATCATCATATCGGTCCCTAAGCCCCATTGCTGGAAAGGCTCGGCTTCAAAACCGTACGTGGAGCTTCCGCCTCATACGGCTCCTCTAGGGATGGAGGTAGGCCCAGACTTGTGCGGTTAAGGTTGTTGTACACGACCAATCTAATGTCGCCAAGGAACTTTGATCAATAGAGGTACTGCCGGAATAACGAAACTCTCCTATAAAAGGAGATCATGGTGAATGTTTAACTCCAAATCGAACACTAAATAATGAAACACCATTTGAAAAGCTTTACCTCTAGCAAAGTGGCTAAAATAGTCGATAGAAGAATAACTGAAAATGAAAAAGGGGCGCTTCTTCCATTCTTGTTCATTCGCTCTGCTTGCGGAGCAGCATACCGGAAAAAGAGCCCTTCATCGGAAATTTATATTTATTTTAGGCCGATTATTTGAGCCTTATTTATAAAGAGCGAGAGCTTGACTCTTCTTTTATTTAGGATGCGTTACGTTTTATTTAATTAAGAAATTATTGAAATTTTTATTCGGAGCTTGGATACGGTTTCCCGATTGGAGATCCATGGATCACAGACGTCCCCATGGCCTTTCGCCTCTTCAAGCGTCCTTCCTTCTCAATGCCCGGGCATCCATCCAATGCATGATTTTCGATCTTCTATGTTGGTACACGGAACACCAACCCAATCATGGAGTCAAAGCAAGTAGATCATTCGGCGTCGGAGGGGCTAACTCGTAGCTAGGATCCCATCTCTCTTCTCTTATAAAATTTATCGTTACCGTCGAAAGGAGAACAAGCCCCTTCTATGCAATTTTGTCACGAGAAGCTATCTTTGCTCTTTCTTGCGTTTCTACCTCCTTCTTCTTATCCAACTGTTAGAGAATGGTCTGTTGTACTATATAAGCAAATCGGCTCTTTGAAAGTGGGGAACGAAACTGGCCATACTGCCACTTCCCAAGTCACTTTTCTTACAACTTCTTACTCTCTTGCACTAGACTAGGGGGAGTCACTTTGCTCGTCTAATGCTCTTCCTTGTCTTGGCTTGGAGGGCTTGGGGCAAGAGAAGGTAGAATAGGCCAATAGAAATCTTCCTACCATCACAAAGGATTCGATAAAGAGATGGCGCACTCATCCTCCTTTCCTGGTACTCAAAACTCAGCTGCTACAGGAGAAGTCTTCCTAAGGGGTTCTCGCAAAAAAGAAGAACTAGGCTAGAGGCGAGTTGACAAGAAAGGGGAAAGAAAAAGAGAAATCGTCCAGGTAGAGTAGCCCTATATTTAGTAGACTTCCCCTCAGCCCCTCAACTCAGACAGAGGGAAGAGACTGATGCAATGATAGCATGCAGCAACAACTGATCCTGTCGAACCCAGTAAGCAGGATTTGGTGAGCTTTTAGTCAGTATATGGCTGTCCATCCTTCACAAGGGTCTTCGAAGGGCATGGCACAGAGCCATCAACAAAGCCCATAAGGTCATAACCAAGAAGCAGGTTCGGAAAGACAACCAGCCATTGCATTGAGAATCACTTTTGTGGTTCCCATTCCCAATCGGGAGGGAGATTCCGGTCTGGTGTATGGGACACCTTTTTCATTTTCTAGGTTCTAGGGGTCCAATGTAGCCTGCGCTAAGTAGGGTCCTCTTTGGGAATTTATATTATATAGAGGCTGTCCACATTCTTCCATCCAGAGGAGGCTTGATTCTTCCGTGTAGTCGATTCGCTCCTCCATGAACAGAGTCCATGAGAGCTCGAGAAGAGAAATAGGGCCTTGGTCAACCAAGAGAGGTCCAGCCCTTTCCTGATCATTCAGAATCCTCTTCTTTCGAGCTGATCGGTCAGCGCCATCCAACCAATCCTGCCTGACCTACAGAAAGGGGTGAATGAGGTAAGAGAAGCCCTCGTCCGTGTTTCGGTGACCAGGAGAGTCAGCCGGAGATAGGTCTGTGCTTAGGGGGTCAGTACCAGGTGTGGATCTCAGTCACAGTCATCCAAAAGAGAGTGAGTGAAAATGATGCACTACACGGACGCCATTTGGACCCTACGAAAGCAAGCCCCGAGCTGGTCCGTACCAACCAAGAAGATTGGCTTCATTTGCCATGTTGAGGGCTCAGAAGAAGCTCATGTTGGAAAGCAAGCATGTGCCCAATCAGGATCCTTAGGTCTTACAGGATGGATTGACCTACGACTGATTGATTCAGGCCCATTCTCGCTCACCTCTCCTTACCAGTCGAGCTATACTAGCTTCGTACCTTCTCTCGAGTTGAGAAAACAGAACTCAACACTCGAAGTCTAACAACTGGCTTCGTGTACAAAGCCAGCGCCAGTCTGCATCCAATTGCTCCTTCGGATCACTAAGAAAACATCTTGACTCACACGCAGTGTATTGTTGTCAACTTAAATAGTAGGACCTACCAGCAACAAGACGACTACTCCCTCCGCCCCACCTGAGACTCAAAAGTTGACCATGGTGAAGACAAGTAAAGTGTCTTAGTTTATTGTGTCAGCACTTCGTCTTCCTGAGGCAGGGAGTACCCATGAAAGTCTCAGCTCGACAGACGGGGCTGATGTGAGTAAAGAAAACCATCCATCCGTAAGTCACCAACTAGATCGGGTAAGAGCTAAATTCCGAAGAAGAATGAGTTATGAGATAGCCCTACAGTCTCATCAGGGTTAGCCCACGATCCTACAGTGACTGAATCTTTTTCTATATTTATCCCCAACCCTTTCTTCCTCTATCTCTCTCTTTGATCCTCCTAGCACTTTTCCTACTCCTTTCATTATCGTTTCCACAACCATTCCTATTCCTCCCGTGTCGGCCCCAATTCCGTCGGGCCCAATATCATCAGATGTGACTTTCTCCATCCATTCCAGTTTATTCATAATTGACTCTTCTTCCTACAGCAAGCATCCACCAATGTGGATTAGAGTCACCAAGAATCTCTCAGTCTTCCAAAAAGGAAGAAGGTAAGGCTGATTCGAGACTAAGAACAGCGGCACCGGTTACGATCACGAGTTCAACTAATCTTCTTTATATACACGATTTCTTGCATTCAGTTGAATGTGCGAATTCCCTCTCATCTCATCTGTCAATTCAGTAATCGACGGCACTAAACTAATGCACTAAAGCACAGCAGCGGCTTTGAGCTGACAGGCTGAGTGAGAGCTCCAACCAATAGATGAGATTAGAGACGCTAACATAACAGGGGCAGGAGATAGGAATAATAATAGGCATAGAGCTTGAGAAGGCTGCTGGGGCGATTGATATAAGGAAATGACGTTAGTCTTCTCGGAATTTATATTGATTTTAGGCCCGGAGGTGGCGTTAGTGTTCAGTCTTTCTGAACGGACTCCTTTGGTTGCGCCATTTCAGCCTTTCCTCCTCTAGACCGTCCAATTCAACTAACATAGCTTCCTCGGGTGGGGTCAATTGATGTTGGAAGGCCACCCAACTTGATGGCACAGGCACAACTCCATACAGGTTGACCTACGACCAACATCTTGAGTCCTATAATTCTAGTAGCTAGGGACGAACACTTTTCTAAGGAGAAAGATAAGCTCTAAATAGGATCAATAGCAGGCAGGGTCAATCCCTGTCTCCATTCCGTAGTACAAAGGGCTCTGTCTAGTCTCTCTCTCACTCCCCCTCTCTCTTTTCCGGGTAGAGTACCAGTTTCTCTTTCGAATCTATATATATGAATTTATTGGCCGTCCCACTCTCCATTTCATACTCTAAGGGCAGGCTTTTGTAGTATAGATTGATTCCCGGAACGTAGGAAAGCACTCCTCTGAGACTGAGACTGATGAACCGAAAAAGAAGATCAATGACGCTTTGCTTTCAACCGGCCCTAGAGCTTGATCATAGAGCGAAAGGCCTCAAAATACAAAATAGAATATAAAAAAGACAAAGAACTACCCTCCTGGAGTCAGAATCCTCTCTTATAAGTTAAGCCGGGTTTGTTAGAAATAAGATATGATGATGGTTGGAATATCTTCAATCTAAAGAAAGGGAAAACATTGGATAGTTCGTTCAAAAGGGAACCCGCTACGGCTTTCGCTTTTCAATATATCAAAAAAATATATATAATATAATCGCTAACATTTTTGGCTCCCTTAGCCTTGCCTTCCACTTTTCAGGATCTGTTCTTTCCCCTATTCTCAAGGAGAACGAGTTACATACCTGGAACGAGCGTTATATGAAGAGACTGATAGAGTCTGGGGAACGAGTAGGCTTGCTTTCTCGCAGCATCCAGCCTAAGAGCAATAGCAGTCCGCAAAGCGGTTTTGCATGGAAAGGGGAGAAGACTTGGAATGAAACCCTAAAAGGATAAGAGAATCCGAACTTCTGACAATGCCGATAGGAACTGTTGTCCCGATTGAACTGGAATTGGCTAAAGATAAAGACCGGAGACCAAACTCTGGCCGGCTTACGGGATAGGGATTAGACGGAAAAGGAGATGTACCAGGGGGAAAGAGACAAAAGAACAGACCTTTCCTACGAATGTGAATCCGCCAAGTAAGGGGGGAAGGAATCCGCCCAAACCACTTATGCTAATTCTCACATTCCATAGTTCGAAGAGCGTTCACTTTCTTCGTTCTACGATGCCATAGAAGAGAGCTTGGTTGGGGCAAAACTAAAGGAAAGAAGTTCCTACTTAAGGGAAGAGGTAGCCTTTAATAATGCCATCACTTCTCTCACTCCAGCTTGGGGAGAGTAGATAGATATGAATCTAATACCAGGCTGAAGGAGCTAATTGCAGCAGTCTTATTCAATCCTGCCTCTGACTCTCAAGGGCTGTTGAGATAGAAGGCTAAGCTCTAAATTGGGCAAACCGCTGATATAAGGAAGCTAAGCTTCAGGCTATGCATGCTTCAGCTTTTGGGGGCGGTCTTGTCAGAGCCTTCCTATCAAATAATCTTTCTATTTCTAAAAGCTATTCCGTCTTAATCCTACTCGAAAGGGAGTTAGTGAGTGACCTACTAGTCGTAGGTCACTCACTAACTCCCTTTCTAGGTGGAGCTCCTGGAATAGCCACTAAGCTTAGTTTTTCGGTATCGGCATGCAAAGGTTCGAATAAAAGCATCTTCCTTTCCAGGTCAAGGGATCACTATGACTTCTTCACTATCTTCTAATAAGGGAAAAGATCCAGCAACCTCTTGCCTTACCTCGACTCTGACGCATCCCTGTGTACTTCAAATGTCTTAGGTTTTGGTCCCTTTTTCGCATATCTACTATACAGAATCCTTTTCTGGGCATCAATCCTCTTGGGGGATAGAGGTGAGTGAAACTTCGACTTCAAGCAGTAACCAGCTCGCAGCTCTCTAGGGTGGGGCCAGGGGTTACGAAAGCCCTTCTCAGAATTTATATAAATAATATAAAGAAATAATAACATATGGGAATAGGAATCGCAAGTCAGCTACTTATATGCTCTTGTTTTCAATAGATAGGATGGTTGCACTAGGAAAGCCCGTGGGCACAAAAGCATTAAGTTAAGACGTTTAGTTTAGAATAGTCGCGTAGTCGCCCTACTGAAATGAAAAAGGCTTGCGTACTAAAGTAGCCGCACTATCTTACTACATAGACTCATTCAATTTGAAAGAAGCCCTAACCTATAAGTAGTGCTACTAAGCAAAGAAAGGTGCCTGCATTGATTGACTTTCCGCAGGGAAGCCCAACTCAACTCCTTGATGAAGTGAAGCAAGCGAACTGAACCTTAGAACCTAGATCTGAACTCCCTGGAAATGAATAGCTGACTTCAGCGGGCATAGATACCATAGGCTTTCTATCCATTACTCTTTCCATCGATCGGTAAAGCACATCAACGTAAGTGTGCACGCTAGCGCTCTCCTCTAAGCTCAACTCTTTTATTCTTGAGGTTTTTCGCTGTACATCACAAAACCCCTGCCTTCAATCTGGTGATCTCAGTAAATATGAATCTATTCCTACTTCTCTTATTCTGAACGTTAATTGCTCCATATTCGCTGTAGGTGGAAGCCAAGGACCAATGGAATACACTCTATGTCGCTCGCCCTGCTTTCTACCCCAAAGTGTACGCCGGGCAGGAAGTCGAATGGTGCAGGTGGATGTACTTATAGTATAACTGTCGTTGGAAGGGACTTCCAACGATCGCTTGTGAACGGTAGCCTTTACATATGACAGATAGGTTACGACATATTCCTTATTCCCGATTGATTTAGTTGACGACAGTTGACTTCTTGGACCGATTGGAATATAAGTCTCTTATATACTTTTTTTGTGGGAAAAGGGGGGGGGGGGGGGAGGCCCATTACACATTAGCAACAACTCTAGGGAGAGCTCTCCCAGTTAGATCAGTAAATATAATAGAAAAAAGTGCACTTGGACAATCAACAAGAGTATGGAAACACAAATCACACTTGAAAGCCTGGATGATAGTTGCAGAAAGATGATTATGAAAGTCACTCGAATAAAGGCCATGGAGACCACCCTGAGAGTCCGACTCCAGAATAACAAATCGAAAGCCCTTGGTTCAGTGCTTGGGCGCCGATGCAGAATAAGCAGTATTGGTGCCTGGGGCAATAGGAAAAGACGTAAGCGCGGCGATCTTTCTCTTTATTTGAACGAATAGGTTTTTGGAAGCAGGCGAAAAGGCCCATTTCTCTATTATAATATAAGAGTTCTCTCTCGCTCCGGGAAGCATAGCCTAGTTCTTTCGTACCCAAGCAGGGGAATGGGAATCAACTCCTCCTCTGAGATAGGATCCGGGAATATGCTCTTTTCAAGTTTCAAGGAAGAAGACGGCGCTAGATAAGAATGGAGGAAAAAGCGATGCCATCGATTTTGCTCTTGCCACTGGTCTCTTTTCCGCTCTTGGTGGTTTGGGCATTAGAAAGAGGCCTAAGCCTAGGATAAAGAGAGTTCGGTGAGCCATTAGCAGCTCTGGCTCACAGCTTGAATCTCGTTCAATTCAAAAACACGTGAAATCCCATCTCCAACTATCGCTTGCTTGTTTTGCTTCTAGCTGTCAGTCCTACAGAATCGTTTCTATCGCTGCCTTCAGAGTCACTGTCAGACTGCCTTCTCTGCATTCTCTGCCTTTCAGATAAATAATATGTCCTGGAATCTAGTTAAGAGAATCTCTGACTGCCTTGAATGCCCGGAAAGAAAGAGTGAATGCCCGGACTGGCTTGAGAGTGACTTCCGGGAATAGAGTTCACTGCCTGAACTTCCTGAAAGCTTTCTTCTCACTGCATTCACTGAAGCTTGATTGGCCGGAAAGAAGGATTGTCTTTCTTCTCGGAGAAAGGGGAAAGCAAGCCGGAAAGGAAACTTCTAACTGCATTACCGGACAGAATGCCTTCCAATGAATGCCAGAAGATTGAATGTAACTTGCTTAAGAGAGGGACTGAACTTCCTTATCACATAGATAAGCACCTGAACTGCCTTCACTCAAACAACCAACCAGATAGCCTGAAGTCTGCTAACTGCCTGAAACGTAACTAGCTT
>NW_027433295.1:0-9088 GCF_044706935.1 Curcuma longa
TTCTTTCTTCCGGCCCTCCTGTTCAATTCCTATCCAACTGTGCCTGTATATAATATAACGAAGTAGCTATTCTTTTTCTTTCTCCGCCGGGGCGCAATGAAGAGGGAAATTATCTTAATAGCTCTGCACCTGAAGTGACCCGAGGATAGGTACTTTTCCAAATAATTTGAGTTACGCTGAGTCGCCAACCAAACATAAGCTGTCTAATATGTGCTCTCCATAGTCTAATATTCAAAACGTAGAAAGATCTTCCCATGAAATGCTTCCTTAGTCGTGAATGGAATATGATTAAGATAGGCCTTTAAGTCTTAGGGTTGAATCTTTCCTGCTCTTCTTCTGATGCCTTTGCCAGTTCAATTTCTATTGGATTCCAATCATACTTTACATATGAATTGAAGCCTTGAATATAGTCATTTAGCATTCCAGCCATTAGTTAGTACGCTCGGTTCCAGTTATTTTTATTGTTCTAAAGCCTAATCCTCAACCCAGCTCTCTTGAAATTAGCCTACGCTCCCTGATAGGATAGCCTAGTGGAAGTTAGCAACGAGCTACAAGAAAGATGTTGATAATAGAGACGAGTAGCTTCGCATAAATAGCGGACCCGAGAGCGATAGAGCGAGTAGCGCGATTGCCTGTCAAGGTATCTAGCAGGTAGAACTGAGAACTCATCCAGCCCTAACGCCACTTTCTGCTTGATTAGAGAAGGGGGCTCAAACGTTTCTTTGAAAAGCTTGCATCCCTATAATGATTCATTCCATTCATATGGGGAACTGGCAGGAAGGAAAATGAAGGTAATGATATACTCGATAGCCGCAAGTCCTAAAGGAAGGGAAGAAATTTCTGGCTCACCTATCGATTTCGGATAGAAGGACAGGGCCGAGTGAGAACGCCTTACTATAATATAACGCAAAGCCAGCTATGAAGCGAATAAAGCGCAGTTCGCACTCTCGATGGGATGGGTCGGGTTCGGTCAATGAAATGCCTTTTCCAAGCACGATCAGGCTTCAGGGTAGCTTCTGGGAGTGCTCTACGAGAAGGCATATGTGTTACATCCGGGAGTGCTCAATGAGTAAACATCATTCCGTTCATTATCAGAGTCACTCCCACAAAGATAAGAATCGAACACTCCTTACACAGAGGAGCGATCAGAGGTTGAGGTTGTGCATCAACCAATCCATTCATTCTTCCTCCACTCATCTTCTGAGGAGAAGCACTTTTTTTGCATCAAAGACTCTTTAACCAGCCATTGCTGTTAACCCTGCCATTCCTACCTATTAGGCGCACTTCCTCCATTCATATTAGGATCACGGATCCTTACATACCCCGGGATTTTGTCATTCTATATTATTAATTATATAAGGTCTCGCTCGGGCTTCTAGCCCATCGCTCAAGTAGAAGACCAAGCACTCCTACTCGTACGAGAGGTTGAATTGATGACCGGTAACGATCAAGTTGGTATGCCTGTTATTTCCGTAGTATCAAAGTTATCACACCCTAGCCGGTATTCTCTTCTAGACGTAGGTCCGCTCAATTTACTACTATATTAGGCACCACAAACATGTCGAAATTCCACAATCGGGGGAATGAATCAGCGCTTCCCGATACGGCATGCAGCTAGCTGGCTGAACCGATATATCTTACTAAGATATTTAAACCGTCGATTCAGGTGGAGAGAGAGAGTTGAATCCTTGGCTGGTATTTGATCGCTAGTTGGTTCCACTGGAGAGGATAAATAGATTGCTTTGGTTCGGCTTGGAACCTCGACGTGCTACCTACTAATGGTCTCGAATAAAGGGCCATACAGTTAAGTAGATATTTCCCAATATATATACAGGGTTGAATAGTTTCGGATTAGTCGTAAATAGCCCCAAAGGCTATTTCTCTCCCCAATATATATACAGGGTAGCAGAGGTACTTATATTATATACAGGCGGATTAGAACTTATATTATGAATGCAGGGCCAAAGGGGCTATTTATCTCCTTTGGCGGCCCTTACTATATATTTGAACTTATATTATAGTATGGCGGCCCTTACTATATATTTGAACTTATATTATAGTAAGGCGGCCCTTACTATATATTTGAACTTATATTATAGTATGGCGGCCCTTACTATATATTTGGCTAACATAGAAGGAGTTCATACTACTGCCCCAAAGCCATTCACGTAATACCAGTAATTTGCTGCGATAGCGACGTGAGCGGGCAAGAAAGAAACAAAAGGGACGACAGAAAGAATCTTTATTGGAGGGCTTCTCACCTAGAACTCATTTCATTAACAGCTGCTGAAAGGTTGGATCCCGAGGTGGGTTCTTCATATCCTTTTGCATTTGCAGTCGAGTACTCCGCTAAAAAGTATGATTCATTCCTCTCGTTCCTCTTTGAAGAGTTAGGAGTGAAGTCGTTCCTTAAAGAATTCATTCTTTCCGTAGCTGCTCATACCCTCTGGAAAAGGAAAAACAACTATTGAAGCAACAAAAGCAACCAGGACACTCTTATAGGCAGCTGTTTGGGATTGGATGAATGTTGAGTCCCGTGCCCCAAGACGAGTTGAAGCTTTAGTGCTGCTTTATTTACTTTCCTTTCTCCGTACGAGTCTGGTTCTTTGGTAGCCGACCCGAGGTCCGGATAATGATAATTCATTCTTTTCCTATACTATAGTTTAATGTACGTGGAACCCTTTCCTTTAAGTCTGTAGCTTCTAAGTTGCTTATCTGTTGTTGAATAACAGTGAGGTACATAAAAATTCTTTATATAATAGGTTCCTGACCCGGACTCGGAATGCACATATTAAAAATAGAAGCTTTAGCCCATCTGTTTAGCGGGTGCCCTATAACTTACATTAAATGATTCTCGTTCGCGAGATAAAACATTAAACTTCTCTCGTTAGCTCAGCAGCGGGGAATGGATTATGAGGTGGAGCTCCTGAAGTGAATGATTGATTGTTGTTCGCTGTCCTGGCATCTCCTGGTCTTTTGATCCTTGGCATTGGCTGCTGTTGCTTCTGTTGTCCTTTCCTTAGAGCTATGGAGGTTTTTTCTTCTTCTGTTGAGAAAGAGTCTTCGAAAGGATCCCCACAGTTGCCGAAGAAACAAAAATGAAATTGGTTGATTCCAAAAATCCTCAGTTGCATCGCGGTCGACCTTTTTTAACTCTCGAGTGCCGAAACCTACGGGAACAATACAGACTTATGGAGAGATCCTTGGCAGAGTCAAAGCTTAATATGGCTTATATTATAGCCCGGGTCATCGACCTTTCCCTTCGTTACGGGAATCTAATACTTCCTCCAGTGCCTCTTCCAAGCAAAACATCGATAGGTCAACGACTTCGATTTGGTACCGTTGCTTCTATTGTTTCTGGAAGATTAAAGAATCCGCTAGAAAAGAAAAGAAGAATCCCAAGCGAGAAAACAGATAGGGCGTTCGGGACTCTTTTCTCATAATTTATTGTAGTATGGCACTCAAACACGGACTGCTTCTTTTTCTTTTGTTCGAAGCTAGCCAACCATGCCATGAACGGTCGACAAGAGTGCTGCTTCTGTCTCTTCTTTGGTACTTTTCTTTCTGCAAGTACTTTCCAAAGTCAGTGCCAGAGTGAATGAGTGAATCTTGATCTGTATTCAAGGTATGCCCCTTTCCCTTTTTTTGTTTTATTGGGTTTACCACTCGACTGAAAGAAAGATTTGTGAATGCCTCCTGGGGCGACCGCCTTTGAACCCGACCTTCCCTATTGGTTCTGCAGAGGAAACAGGGTACCATAGGGACACGCTAAAAACGATCCTTTTCTTGCTCCATACGGATATTCTTACTAAGAAAGAGAGAAAGGTTAGAGTTTAAAGTTGTTCATTCCAGCTCCCTACCTCGGACTCATTTGGCACATATTAAATATTATGAAGTGGGTGTCCGTGAAAGCTTATGCCCTTCTACACGTTCGGGACCCTCTTGTTGAATAGTTCGACTTGCTTGTGTTAAGCATCACGTAGAAACTTCTCTTTTATCAGAAATTGACCACGTCGCCCCGTCTACACGTCGCGGATTATATTATAGTAAGGGCTAACAACTTTATAATTTTTTGGGCGGCCCTTGAGTTAACTTAAGAGCTTGAATCAAGGGCCGAGTGAGTTAGACGGGGACCGGCTTTAGGGACCGCAGTCCACAATATGCGAAGCTCTTTGTAGGAGCCTTTCTCGATCCACTTTCATTCAATTTATCAGTCTCCCAATGAGGAGGAGTCCAAAGATTCATTACTATAAGAGAATAGTTCATTCAATTAATTACTATACAGTACCAGAGGAAAAGCACTCGGTCGCCAACAGCAGCAGTCGAATAAAAGAATGGCCTTGCCCAATAGTTGTTTGAGGCACCCCGAATAGCTGCAGTCGTGAATTATTATTAGTTGATCTTGGAATTCACTCCCGTCACTCTCCTACAAGACAGGTGTTGCCAGTAGCTCTTGGACTGTAGCGTACCTTCATTAAAGTCATTAGTCAAAGTCTCTCTTTAAGTCTATAGAGCCCTCCTTATAATTAGTCCCTAGATTCTATTCTACCCACGGAGCTATATTAATATATTCGGCAGCGGAGGAAGGATCAAACTCAGACACAGAACAAAGAAGGCACTCGGTCGGTACAGAATCATTCTACCCTCTCCTTGAAGTCCCGTTGCTCGAGACTCCGTTCCGATCTTTTGAAACTCACTCTTAAAAGTTCCTTTCGCCAAATATATATACAGGGGCCTTTCCAGATCTTGATTAAGGTGCTATGCCTTATTTCATTGAACCTTTCTTGAGCAGCTGCCAGCTACAACTAATCTTCTCTTGGAAGAAGGTACTATGCCTCTAACCAAAGCCGTTCATGCCATATTAGTGTGTTTTAACTCTTTCTCTTCCCGGCGGAGCTAGAAACATATTAGCTGAAGTAGGATTCCCTCCCCTCGCCTACCCACGGATATGAATTAGGAAAAGAAGATCTTCGTTTCTCTCGTTCCTCTCCCCGCTGCTGAGCTAATCTTGTTCACACGTCGCCCCGTCGTTCTCACTTCTTTAATGGAAGTCAGTACAATTTACTTGATTTTTGGGGCCTCTTAATCTTTCCTCTTTCAAACTCCTCCCCCTAAAGGGAGAGCTATGTAATACCCTAACTATAAAACGAGCCAAGCAACTGATATATAGTGAATGCCCTAAAATATAGTAAATTGTCTCTGTATATAATATAAGTTCCTAAAATCAATATAAATTCCGAGTGAGTTAGACGGGGGCCCCAAAGGCCCATTAATAGTAAGTGGCGAGAGTGACGTGGCAAAGTCTTATATTTCGGGGCAATTGACGACTAGACTATATTATATTAAGTTGCAAAAGATAATAATAGTCGTGAATGGAATTATTATTTCTCTTGGAATGAACTCAATTTATATTTCTTTCTTGACATTCCGAGTAGCTCTATGGAGAGGTAAGATAGCTTCATGCGAACTCTAACCCTTGCACCAAAGAAAGAGTACGGGAATAGAAAGAATCTTTCCATGTATATTTTGAGACTCATTCTGCTCCCTATCACGGACAAGATGAGCTTCTACGGCAGGAATATACCACTCCACTATTCTTTCGAGCCGGACGAAGTGCGGATGACGTCGCTATCGCTCTTTCCTTGCTTTCCCATTATCGCACATTCTTTGCTTTACCCAGCACGCATCGGCACATTCTCTGCCTTTCACCCGCTTTTCCGCACATTCCTTGCAAGCTCTTCCGAGTTCAAGTTAATAGGAAGCATTGAATTCCAGTTGGCTCCTTCTGTGAATTAAGAGTAGCCGGCTCCAATAGGCCATTTGCCTGGTTAGATCCTTGCTCCCGTCTTGGATTCCGAATTCACTCTTGGAATTCCCACGTCGCAGCCGCTCGTACCAGGAATGGAATGTACGCTACACCAGGAAGACCTACGGGATCTAGGTTACTCAGGAGAGGACGGAAATAGCTTTAGATTCATAAATCGGAGAAGATGGCCTTCCGGCGGGGTCGAAGAAGTAGCTCGCGAAGGAAGGAAAGCGGATGCCCGCGCCCACTCGCGCGAGGCGTTTTGTTTTGCGTTTGGTGCCTTTCCGCTTTGACTCGATTGGGCTCGGTCGATTGAAACCCTTGAACCACGAAGCAATTCCATTTATCGAGTGTTCAAATGACTCACTTTCCGTGCTTTAAAGACACTATTCTATTTTCGTACTGTGCTCTACGTCGGTGCCCTCGTTCCTCTCTTTTCTGCCTTCTGTGGACTTAGAAGATGAAAAGCCACTCTTAAGCCTTGCTACAGTCCTCCTCACTCCTTAAACTTAAAGAATAAAAAGCGACGGAGAAGGATACGGAACTGCCTACGAAAGAAGAGCTGCTGAAAGTAGAGCAGCTACGGAAAGAAAGCACTCGGGAGGAACTCTCTCCTTATCCCACAGCTTCCTCTACCGCTCAGTCACTTAAAAGCACTTAGTTTGCGACTTAAGAACTTATTGTTGATACTTGAATGTTGTCGAAAATAGAAGCTTCACTGTCTTCTTTCACTTGGCAAAGCGCAATCTAAGGTGTCCCTAAAATAAATATAAAGGAGATAAATAGCCCCAAGAAGATAAATAGCCCCTTTGGCGTAGACTAACTGTATATAATATAAGATAAGTACCTCTGCTACGCAGAGGCATATAAATAGCCAAAGGGGCTATTTACGACTAAGTAGACTAATCCGCCTGTATATAATATAAGTTCCTCTGCTACCCCCTTACTATATATTGGGCAGATAAATAGCCAAAGGGGCTATTTACGACTAAGCCTAATTTAGTTCGCCCTTACTATATATTTGAACTTACTCTGCTCGGAAATGGAATAAGTGGTGCTCGACTGGGCTCTCCTCACTCCATGGCTGGGCTTGCGCTTGGGTTGGTCTTGGGTCGGGCTATGCCCTTTCTTGTAGGGCTTTGCCCTTCCATTCTAGTCGGGCTTCGATAGGTTGGGCCATGCCCTTCCATTCTAGTCGGGCTTCGACATTGGGCTTGTGCTTCGCCCCTCCCTTTTCTCTAGGGCTTAGCCCTGCAATTATTGTTGTGCTTCGCCCTCTGCTTTGGTGTCGGACTTCGCCCCTTTGCTTCTGTCAACGTGCGTCCTCTCCCCTTTCAGGGTACTAGCACTTTACTATTCAAACGAGCTAAATTGGCCAAGCTAACATGTACTCTGTCTATGTGGTCGAGTCCTTCGTTTGAATTCGCTCGTAAATGGTCTTTCGGTCCCCTCGGTGCTTCGGGGCGGTGCCGCGGTTTGGATGCGTGATCTGATTTCCCGGCGTTCTAGGCAAGACAATCGGGCTTCTCTCCATTAGATTCATCGTTCCTTGACCCTTGTTCGTAGATAAAGCGGATTCGGAATGATCTTTGGTGCGAACGGCTCCGCACGATAAGTTCGCCGGCATGGAAGGGTAAGGAGTGCATTCTGGACGGGAAGGCTCTTCCCTAATCTGATTGATATAAGAGGTTCTTCTATTGGTCTTCGACCCCCTCTTGACTCGGACATCTGACTTTCTCTTCATTATACTCTCGCACGGGTCAAGCAAAGAAAGTCTCATGACGGGACTTGATCGTGCTTTTTTTTTTCATTTCACTCGTACCCGTCATTCAATCTTTCCATGTGCTTGGCGACAGCTCCCTTAGGAATTCCCGTCGTGAATGGAGTTTAATGACGGGATAAGGGAATAAGAAGAGTGCGATAGAGGGCTCAGGGAAGAAAGCAAAGAGTGTGCGATCATTCCTGGTTATGGAAAGGAAGGTACGAGCGAGGAAGGGAGTGGAGTGGAAGATTCCAGTTGATATAGTGAGAGAGTCTAGTCTCGCGAAAGCTACTGAGTATCTCGGCTCTCAAGTCAGGTTATCTGCACGGAGTCCGGCTCGAGGAGGGCTCATTCCTCGTCTCACTGATTCTGGGAATGAAAGAGTAGAGTGGTCGAGCCCTCTCCGGAACTCAACCACTCCTTTCCGAACCTCTCTCTGAGCGTCAGAGGGCTTTCCCGTACGATAACTCAAAGGACAGCGTTCCGGAGGTTAGCTTCGCTACCCGATCTAAACCAAATCGAAATGGTGATAATGACGTGGATCAATCCGCGAGACCCTCACCTGAGCGTGAGACCGCCCACACCAGAGACACCCACCGAATCAAACCCACCCACTCATCCACCGGAAGATTAAGATGCGTCGAAAGAAAAAGAAGATCGAAAGGAACTTATATTATATACAGGCCAGAGTTTAGAGCCAGTAGCGAGAGCAGATATTCGACTGTTCGGACCTATCGCTCTATGTATATTCCGTCTAAGACCGCGATCACGCCTGGGTAGGCCGGGGAATCGTCCGCTTAGCCGCTAAGACCTATATCATGCGGAGGTTCGCAAAGAATAGTTGAAAGAGTGGGAAAGCACAGCGAACTCCTCAAATCAACTAATTGCGTACTTCCAATGGGGAGCAACTTGACTCTCTTTCTTAAGGAGTAAAATATGCAATGAAGATCAAAGACTCAAGCGGATCCCGAGGCGGTTGTCCAGGGCACTAGAATCCGTCTCTGCTCATGCTCCCGAAGCCCTTGTCTCCGGTGGTCCAGACCCTAATGAGACTCTCGAAAGACTCTCTAGATAGAGGTCACGATAAAGCCCTCAATTCCAGAAATATAAATTGAGTAGCTGGGGAAAGAATGAGATTGGCGGGTAAAAGACCCCGGTCCCAAAGCATTCGATGTAGGTGGTAATGAGCCTCAAGAATGAGCCATTCGATGAACCTCATACACTATTGATGGAATGGGCCATCCCTTTGAGTCAGGTTGTCCAGTCTAATAAGAGGATGTGCTAATGGTCACGATGCCCGGTGAGAAGTCCAAAATAGATAGTTAGTAGATCTTTCGTAGTTTTGAATAGCGCTATAATATAAGTTCAAATATATATACAGGGCCGACGACTCCTTCCATTTACTACTATCCGATGAGCATCGCGACGTGAGAAGGTAGCCGGTAGTATATACTTTTTGCTTGTACCGGTATCCTAATTGAATGTGCTAGTCCTGGCCAAGAAGAAGACGATTCGCCGAC
>NW_027433296.1:0-7816 GCF_044706935.1 Curcuma longa
TCCGGTCGGATAAATTCATAACAATACCATCACCTCCTGTCCCACTTCCTGTCCGATACCTAAAAAAGGGTAGGGGCTTCACGAGCAACCCTCAATAAGAAAGACCAGGCTTATCTTTGTATAAGATGTTTTTCTTATCTCTTTGTAAGGACCAGGCCACTTGAACTGAACCTCTCTGATCTAAGGTCGGAGAAAGACACCCAAATGGGTCAGCGCGAGCTCATATGGATACCCTTCTCATGCGGGTCTCGTCTTTGGAAGGCTCATTCCATTTATCCGTTGTCACTCGCACTTCTTTTGAAATAGAGGGCCTCCTCCCTCTGCCACGCTTCGTTTCTCGAAATATAGGGGCTTCTTTCTTTTCTCTAATACAAAGCGGGCTAGGATGAGCCGAACTAAAGTAAGTACACCTACGGCATACACCCTTGAGATGCTATCAGGTTCCAGTATCCGCCCCTCTCAATAAAGCCCGGTCGACGCCATTCTACTCTTATAGTACGCTCTAATAAAGAGCTCTATTCTATCAGGTTCCAGTATCAGCAGTAATTTACTTTTTATATTAGGCGCCTAAAATATATACAATTAATCAAATTGCAGATTCAAATCCGTCTCAGCCGGTATAGTACTACGCACAGCCGGTATAGTAAGAGTCTTAGGTGATCCCATAGTCTTAGGTGATCCCATATATAGTATAAGCATTATTAGTCCCTCTCTCGATATGCATATTGATCAATCTTTCTCTGCGTCGAAAAATACACTAACATATCGGACTTCTTAGGCGCAACACTTATATTCTTTGTGCCCTTCCTCCTGTAATTCACTCTTTCTATTATAAGTAATAAATATAAGTTGGCTTTGATGTCTGTCCGATGTGAATGGAGCTGCTTTCGCTAAGGTGCTCTTTTTTATTATTCGCCCCTTGCATTAGGTTCTTTCGAGCATGAGGAAATCAATATATGCCCCTAGGGGAACCCACGGAGCGGGAAGATAAGCAGATCGAATCTTCAGTAAGCCGCTTGAGTTAACTTCGGTTAGGTAAGGTTATTAAGTTCTACTCGGACAGGTTAAGGTTAGTATCTGTGTTCCAGTCGGATACTGATACTATCTATTTTGTTTCAACAGGTTAAGGTTATGAGCCAAAAGCATAGTAGTGAATGGCATTGCATACCGGAGTCGGATACGAAGCGTCAGTGGAGAAGTCAAGGTGCGAAGACGAAGCCCACTAAGGAAGGGAAGGTAGTTATACGTCCCTAACCCGAACAAGAGGATATCCCTAACCCGAACAAGAGGAGAGAATGAAAGAAAGCAATCCCTTAGGAAGAGCAACTGCAATGAACTGCTGCTCAGCGTCAAGAATGCAAGGTCCGAGTCTCTTGATCAAATGCACTGGCAAGCGGAAGGAGATAAATAGCCCCAAAGGCCCTACTTACTATAATTAAGTTCTAATCCGCCTGTATATAATATAAGTTCCTCTGCTATGCAGAGCAGATAAATAGCCAAAGGGGCTATTTACGACTAAGCCTAAAATTCTTGTTTTTGTTGGCCTAAAATAAATATAAATCTTCCAAAGAGCACCATGCATCGAAGGAAACGAACTAGGGTTCACGTTTGCTCAAGCAAGTACTAAGTTGGGACAAAAGCCTACTAAGATCTCTTTCCCGTACCGGAGCTACTTCTTTATGAAGACCTCTGACTTTCATTCATCTTCCCTCGAGAGTTCACCTTGACAACACGTCGCACTACCCAAGCTCACTCGGACAAGTTTTTGCCCTTAGGGTTAGAGAACTTATATTAGTATGGCCAAGAAAACAATCAATATTTGCCCGAACAGAAGCGGAGCCCGAGGTATGCGATAGGAAGATTCCCGGGAAAGGTCAAAGTCAAGGCAAGAAAGAACCTGCACCAGCAACTTCAATAGTCCTCCATCTTCAACTTCAAGTACTGGTTTCCTCAACCCTTTGAATTTCCTCAACTCCAATCTTCCGTTCTAGGAATGCTTCAATTGCTGCTTTTCTAGCTGCTGTTCGATGCCTATCTAAAACAATGTTGTTACTTACTCTATGCCCCGCCAACACCAGTATTACGTTCATGGCGATTCAAAACACTCAACAAGAAAAGCAGGGGAAGATCTCTCTTTTCTGTTCGCAACTTACTAAATTAAGGGCCCTACCCTAAATTACGGTAAAGCGAGCTACCATACTTATATAGGGCTCTACAAATCGGACTCATTTACGGTATTGCGCTGCCAGCAGAAACCAGTATTACGTTCATTCCGACGAGTATAAGATCTTTCGTAGTGTTCTTTATATGCTAGCACCAGCCAGCCCAATCAGTATAAGCGATTACTTGGGTGGGGCAAGCGCCAACAATGGATTCTTTTGATGCTTTTGCCAGGCCAATTAACTCTTTCGATGCCGTAGCAAGGGCGGAGTCCTTTTCGATGCCGTAGCAAGGGCGGAGTCCTTCTCTTCTATGTCAAATGGGTCTCCCAACTGGTGTATGTCAAATGTGTCTCCCAACTGGTGTTCGATGACCTATAAGATGCTTCCCCTACCGCATATGCAACGGGTCTTTCGTCTGCTGGTGCCAATCCAATCTGTTTCATGCAACGGGTCTTTCGTCTGCTGGTGCCAATCCAATCTGTTTCACTCCGTTATAACCTGGGGTCACCCCTTCCTTCGTTATTCTATTCTATTCTATCCAAACGAAACTCAATCTTTACTTGGTCTGTCCTACGCCCTTACCCTACCCCTCTTCTGTGTATCTTCTCTTTCTTCAGTGCCACCCCTTCTTCTACTTCTAACTTCTACTTCTAATAGGTTCATCAAGTCTTTGAAAGTCAAGGGTGTACCATCCTTGGCCATCCGAAGCAGTAGCTCTTGGCTAGGCTTCATCTCCCTCTCAAAGCTATAGAACGAATGCTATTTCGATCCGAAGCAGTAGCTCTTGGCGAGGCTTCATCTCCCTCTCAAAGCTATAGAACTAATGCTATTTCGATCCGAAGCAGTAGCTCTTGGCGAGGCTTCATCTCCCTCTCAAAGCTATAGAACTAATGGTATTTCTACAATCGTCAATGTCACGACACCTCTCTCGTCTACAAAGCAGTTTTTAGCCTACCCCTTCTTCTCCTTCTACTTGTACCCTTCCTTAACCTCTACTTCTACCCCTTCTTCTACTTCTACTTGTACTTCTACTTTGACTTCTAACTTCTACTTGTAAGAGTTTCAAGTCTTTCAAAGTATGTCCCATCCTTCGCCATCCGAGTACCGATTCCAACCTTCGCCATCCGAGTACCGATTCCAACCTTCGCCATCCGAGTACCTATTCCAAGGTTGTTACTTATAGTGCCCTGGGTCACCTCAAAACGGTCTCTTTCTCTTTTCCAAGATGTCTCAATTTCAAAGATGTCTCAAACCGCTCTTTCATCAACTTCGCTTTCCTTCGCTGACCAGGTGATGTCTCAAACCGCTCTTTCATCAACTTCGCTTTCCTTCGCTGACTCACCACCGCGTCCTATACCTCTTGCCTTCGCTGACCAGGTACTGCTAGGCCTTTGCTGACCAGGTACTTATAGTACTGATCATAGTGCCGGTCCTATGCCTGGTACTGATCCCTCTCTACACTGAACGAAGCCTGGTACTGCTCCCTCTCTACACTGAAGGAAGCCTCCTCTCTACGTTACTTATCTGCCCCATGACGATTTACTTGGCGCTCTGCTTGACTCTTCCGTCTGAAGTCATCCCTCTGCCGCTGAAGCACCGAATAGTTGCCGCTCTGCACCAGCTTCTTTATCTGTCTGTCTTTCCCGTCTTCTCGCACCAGCTTCTTTATCTGTCTGTCTTTCTTTCCCGTCTTCGCGCACCAGCTTCTTTATCTGTCTTTGCCGTCTTCGCGCACCAGCTTTTCTTTCGCTTTCTTTCCCATGGTTGGAAGTGAGTCGCGTAGCAGCGCTCTTTTCTTTCCCGTCTTTCTTTGGCGCCCCTGACTCTTGTTCCTCTACTTGTACCCTTAATGCTCTACTTGTACCCTTAATATGGCTTCCCATCGCACCACTTGACTGCTCTTTCTTTCTCTGGCCTCCCTACCATCTTAGCCGCTCTTCATATGAGGGTGCAGCTGCTTACTTCTGCTTACTTCTTTGAGAGTCGTGAGATGCCTTCTCCTCTTAGGTCTTTCCGTTTACAGGTTGATGAACGAGCTCCTACTCAACATATGCCTCAGCTGCCCGCTCTTCCTTTGAGGCTACCTTCGCTGCCCTATGATTCTTGGTCTCGCCGTTTGAACTAGAGTTCGCTGCCCTATGATTCTTGGTCTCGCCGTTTGAACTAGAGTTCGCTGCCCTATGATTCTTGGTCTCGCCGTTTGAACTAGAGTTCGCTGCCCTATGATTCTTGGTCTCGCCGTTTGAACTAGAGTTCGCTGCCGCACTCGATAAAGGATCTCACTCTCTTGGAGCTATCTCTATCTTTTATTTGAAGATGATTAATTTTGTTTTTGGCCCGCGCCTACTGCTGCTTTGCCTTCTGTGGGGTATCTTTCCCGCTGAGTCATTATCCCCCCTCTTCGAGTAGTTGCTCTAGGGTCCCATCATTAATTCATTCCTCTTGATCTGTGAAGCCCCCCTCTTCGAGTAGTTGCTCCACTTAATCGAATTGGCCGGGCACCTTGGCTCTTTTCGTTTTACTCTCTCGTCGTGGTCTACACTTTCTGATTTGGCACCTTATTTCTATATATAAATGGGTTGATTCCTAGATCTGACTTGCGAGATGCTTTCGTTTCGTGCTCTCTAGTGTCTTTGCCCTCCTATTGCTGGTCTAGCGTACCTAGGTCTGACTTGCTTGAGTGTTCAAACCCAACGCGTGTCTCGGATTCTCTTCCCATCGCACCCGTGGCAATCGCTCCCTCTACTCCTGTGATCATCTCTGGCATCCAGGTCCGGTGCCTTTGACGTGAACCCTTTCCTTCTTTAATCTACGGAGCCCGTGGTGAGGTAAAGTGAGCCTGATACGTATTGCTCTTCTGATGCGTATTGCTCTTCTGATACGTATTCTTCTTCCCGCATCCCGAACTGAAGTGCTGAGCTCTCTGACCTCATAGGCAGTCGCTTCGTGTTCTCGCACCTGCCCTAGCCAACCTTCTCAATATTCTTTGTTTGCTGAAAGCTTCAATCAATTGGTTTAGCTCATCTTTTGAATGAGGGTACTCATAGAAAGGTAAATTTAACACGTCAAGGAAACGACAAACACTGATCAAAGGTCAATACAATCGACACTCGTTCGCTCTGACCTCGACACATGCCAAAAGGAAATCTATCAATCGACGAAGACAGAAATACAATACTAAAGCTAAAGATGGTACGAAATGAAGGCTATCAATCGATAACCCAAAGCACTTTCAATCGATAACCCAAAGCACTTTCAATCGACGACTGCCGACACTAAGGAAATGAAAGCTAAAGGGGCCCCAACCCCTCTACTGGAATCCCCCAATCCAGGAAATGAAAGCTAAATTGAACACGTCCTGCAATCCAGCAATCGACGAGACTGCCGACACTTCTCTATACTATACGAAATGCCAATCCTGGAATCGACGAAGCCCATGAAGAATCGACAACTGAAATGGAATCTCTATCGACAACCTGAATACCCCTCTACAGGAATACCCTTGACGACTGCAATAGAAGTTATCGACGAACGAGAAATGCCAGGAATCCTGCAATCCAGGAAATGAAATCAGCCAATCGACAGATCAAAGGTCATCAACTCAACTCAAACCCTTTGAAGCGGAATTCAGCTATCAATCTACAACTGCCAATCCTTCTCTCGACAACCACTGATCAAAGGTCATCAACTCAAAAGAGAAATCCCGGAATACAATATGCGAACCCCTCAGGGTATGCCATAGACAGGTATTGCCAATAAATGCAAGAACTTCCCAGATCAAAGGATCTTTCTTGAACGAAACTCAAACCCTTTGAATGAACTCAACTGCAACCCTTTGAATGAACTCAACTCCAACCCTAAGAAGCTTCATTCTGCTCTGCTTTCATTCATTCTTTCTCTACTCAAATACATCAATCCCAACTGGGAAGTGATTCTATACTATACTCAATGAAAGTGTCACCATACAATGGAGGGTACGAAATAGAAATACAATCACTCACATCGACTGAAATCTAATACGCTACGCAATTTATACAATTTACTAGATTTTAGGAACTACTACTTTTGCAGGCACGATTGAGGGAGAGGAATCCAACTGCAGCCTTTGTAGCATTTTTAATAGTATAATACTGATGTGTATTCTTTGGGAATTTATTATATACTGGCGGCTCTATATCAGCTCTTCGCCCCTCTCGCTACGCTCGAGCCCTATCCGGCCCTTGCCTATCAACTCTATGTGGCCTATCAACTCTATGAAAGGGATGCTTTCGACTAGGATCTATGGATTCAATCTCATTGGAAGCTACATGAAAGGATGTTTTGAACCCCAAGCTGCAATACGAAAAGAAATGAAAGGGGCATACCTCTCCTTAATTTACTTTTATATTAGGCTAAGGTAAATCAAACTCTACATACCTAAGAAACTCTACATCCCTAAGGCTTCTAGGCTGACTCATGACTTTATGTTCTCCTATCATAGTATCCCTTTTCATCTTCAAGGTTCACCCCACAGCAGATTACAGTAATTGCGTAAATGGCGCCCAAAGCCAAATAGTATAATACTGATGTGTATTCTTTGGGAATTTATTATATACTGGCGGCTCAGCTCTTCGATTTTATATTTAAGGTAGGTAAATATCTCCTTTATATTGATTTTAGGCTTAGTCGTAAATAGCCCCAAAGGCTATTTATATGCCTCTGCGTAGCAGAGGTACTTATCTTATATTATATACAGTTAGTCTACGCCAAAGGGGCTATTTATCTCCTTTAGTCGTAAATAGCCCCAAAGGCTATTTCTCTGCCTCAAGGAGATAAATAGCCCCGAGAAGATAAATAGCCCCAAAGGCCCTACATTCATAATATTAAGTTCTAATCTGCCTTACTATAATATAAAGACCTCAGCTATGCCTCTTTGAGTCGAAAATAGACCCAAAGGCTATTTATATGCCCCAAAAATATAGTAAGTTGTGGCAGAGGTACTTATCTTATATTTAGTAGGATTAGTCTACTTAGTCGTAAATAGCCCCAAAGGCTATTTCTTCTACTCAGCATAGCTGAGGTCTTTATATTATATACAGGCAGATTAGAACTTAACTTAATGTTATGGGGGGCCTTTGGTGCTATTTACTTCTTGGGGCTATTTATCTCCTTAGCCAAAGGGGCTATTGTAGACTAAGTAGAATAAACCATCTTACTAAAATAGAAAGACCTCTGCTATGCCTCTTTGTGAGTCGAAAATAGACCCAAAGGCTAAGGAGATAAATAGCCCCAAAGGCGTAGAATAAACCATCTTACTAAAAAGGAAATACCTCTGCTATGCAGAGAAGATAAATAGCCTTTGGGTCTATTTTCGACTCTAAGGAGGCGTGGCAGAGGTACTTATCTTATATTATATACAGTTAGTCTACTTAGTCGTAAATAGCCCCTTTGGCTATTTATATGCCTCTGCGTAGCCGAGGTACAACTCTTATATTATATACAGTTAGTCTACGCCAAAGGGGCTATTTATCTTCTTGGGGCTATTTATCTCCTTAGCCTTTGGGTCTATTTTCGACTCAAAGAGGCGTAGCAGAGGTACTTATCTTATATTATATACAGTTAGTCTACGCCAAAGGGGCTATTTATCTCCTTTCGTAAATAGCCCCAAAGGCTAT
>NW_027433297.1:0-7511 GCF_044706935.1 Curcuma longa
GATAGGCAGGTAAAGAGGTACACGCAGGTAGGAGATAGGCAGGTAAAGAGGTACACCTACAGAGAGGATAGGCAGGTAAAGAGGTACACCTACAGAGAGGATAGGCAGGTAAAGGTACGAAATCAAAGTCAGGATTGAATTTCCCTATTAAGGATTGAAGTTACCTAAGTACAAATTGCCGTACAGGGTACTAGAAATAGAGGAACCCCTTAGCAGGTACTACAGATAGAAGAACGCTTTAGCGGGTGTTCCAGCCCTAAAAACACATCAGCAGAATTGATAGGTTTAGCAGGTAAGGTTTCCAGGGCAAAGAGTACACACTGCAAAATGAAAAACAGGGGTTCCAGTTTCAACAGTGATCCGGTTAGGGCTCTTAAGGGTTGGAGCTCGGGGTTTCGAGTTGGAGAGTAGGAGTTCGGGGTTTCGAGTAAGAGTTAGGGGAGTGAGTCTCAGGGAGCGATGTTCGGCATAGGTCATCAACTAAGGACGCTTCAGCACCCTTTAGTTAAAATAGGCCCTGTATATATATTTCTTCCTCATAGGTCACGAAGTTATGTTTGGACTATTTAAACTACCCTTACTATATATTCCGGAAAGAAAGATAGAGGGATCCTACAGTCCAAGCCATCCGAAAGCAAACTACAACCCTTGGAAATACAAAGCAAACTTCAAACCACTATTGGTTCTAACAATTCAGCTTCAAATGCCAATACTATACTATGTGAGTGCGTTCTGTCAATCCGGACTCTGAACCTTTAGTTCCAAATGTTCTGCTGACTTATGAGCCTTCTGGCAATCCGGACTATAAATCTTGAGTTACAAATCTTATGACTTCGCAGGCTTCTGTAAATCCTTACTACTCTCAATCAGGAGTTACAAATATTATTATAATATTTTATTCTGCTGGCTCTAACTTTATGTATGAAGCCCCTTCTTTGCAATGGTCTTTCAAACTGATGGCTATAACTTTATAGACGGAAGAGTCTATGAGAGAAGGAAGCACTTTTGAGATCGGGGGGTATCATCAATCTATCAAGCACGGGGGCGGTATCATCAATCTATCAAGCACGGGTTTCTGGCAAAGAAATTCATTCCTAAAGTTCGGGAAGAAAGCGAATTTATTATAGTATGGGGCCCTGTATATATATTTGGGCGATAGCGACG
This sequence comes from Curcuma longa, assembly GCF_044706935.1. Classification (NCBI taxonomy): domain Eukaryota; kingdom Viridiplantae; phylum Streptophyta; class Magnoliopsida; order Zingiberales; family Zingiberaceae; genus Curcuma; species Curcuma longa. Next base: position 1,165 of record NW_027433297.1, read on the forward strand.
TGGAAGAGAGAGTGGGCATAGCACCGCAGCAACAGTGCTTCATTCAGGAGCAGTGCTTCATTCAGGAGTCTAAATTAGAGGAGTCTCTTCTCATTCTTATCACTTTGCTATCCAAATGCAATTATAAGTTAACGTTAGATGCCCTGTCAGCAAAAACACTTTCTCTCTCTCCGGAAAGAAAGATATGGCTCTTTCTGAGTGAATTACAGGAGCTAAACAGAAGAAGAACAACAATTTTGTCACAATAATTCGTATTCGTGAAAACAGAAATAGAAGTACTTGCTATTTCTTTCTCCCTATCGCCACGTGAAAGCTAGCCTTCCTCCATCCCAGATCACCACGTGAAAGCTTCCAACTTATTTATATTCATTTTAGGGCCCAGTGCTTCATGAAGGAGTCGTCGGATAGTGTCTGAGGCTACGCTCACTCCTCGGCTCCGGAAACAAAACAAAGGGGATCGACAGCATTTTTAGTATTTCTCGACCAAGCAAGAGTCCTTTATTAAAAGGAAGTGTGATCAGTTCTTTCTCTCTTCATCAATTTACTTTTATATTAGGCTTGTGATCAGAGGTAAAGTGGACGGGCTCTCTTCATCAATTTACTTTTATATTAGGGCTTGCATATTTGCTTTCTTGATATGCCCTAATATAAAAGTAAATTCGAAGGGGCCCATACTATAATATAAGTTCCAATAGTGCAAGGCCATTGAGTGGACTACTGGCCTGCCTTTGCCGGTTCTCCGGCTGCCTCAGCTCTTTCATTCAAGCTTGAAAGTGGACACTCAAGGGAAAGAAATGGAAGTGAGATTCTTGTAGGGAAATGGAAGTGATCCAGGCTAGTCCGTGCTTCTCGCCGTCTAACTTGGTACGCACTTCCGGGCCCTGCAGGGTCAGCAGGTCGAGTGGTTGGATCTGCTCTACTATACTCTCTTCTGGGACGACCCGCGCGAGCGGCTCATGATAGGCCAGAAGGTGTTAGTGTAGCTAAGAGCATCGGTCACGTGTTCATGAGCCCGGGCCTTATATGGATTGTTTTTTTCCCTATCGGTCGATATGATCCCCATACCATAGGTCGGCTCTCTCCTTTCAGTCTTCGCAATTAGATAATGATAATGCCTTCTCGCGTTCGCTCATTCTTTGTTTTCGGGTCACAAGCGTGAAAGCGTAAGGGAGGAATAATTGAATAGCCTAATATATCCCTAACTAGAAAGGCGATCCCTCAACTAGATTTGAAAGTAATCGGAACTCTCCAACGAACTTACTAAATTAAGGCCCTTAATTCAGTAATAGGCGATAGCGACGTGTGACTTAAGGATGGGCGAGCACAACTCGTCCCTATCGGTCGCTCCCCCTTCGACGTCGTTCTCACTCGCCTCTCTCGTTCATTCATTCGCTAACTATCGAGCGCTCTGCTATGCCCCTTGCTTTTAATCTGACGAGGAGCTGGTGAGTATGGATGATAATTGAGTGCCATACCATCAATGAAACTCATACCCTCAAAGCAGTGGTTCTCCTGATAAGGTGGTACGTAATGGGGGAGGGTACGAAACAGTATCTTGTTCTCCTGATAAGTGGGTAGGTTCTTGTATTTCGACCAGGTCTCGTTCTTATGAGCTCTACTCGCCCCATTCACTCTTGATTCACCAGAGAAGTGGGTAGGAACCAGGATCTTGTTCTCCTGATAAGAGGGTCCGTGGTAGTCCCAACCAGTATCTACCCTACCTCTTTCTTCCCTGCAATGTGGGTACAATAAGTAATATGCCCTCTATCTCACATCCCTGATAATATGCCCTCTATCTCACATCCCTGATAAGGGGGGACGGAATTACTGATAAGGGGGGACGGAATTACTGATAAGTGTGTACGGAATTAGATATATGCCCTCTATCTCACATCCCTGATAAGGGGGGACGGAATGTTGTAGGCCCTACCTCTATCTTCCCTACCTCTTTCTTCCATCGATCTCACTTCCCTGACTTCCATCGATCTCACTTCCCTGATAAGGTGGTACGTAATGTGTTAGTCCCAACCAGTATAACCTCTATCTTACCTTTCCCTACCATTCCCCCGAGTCAGTAGTTCTGCTGATAAGGTGGAACGCAATGTGGTAGGCTTTTAGCCCTACAGAGAGGGGATGGATAGAGGCTATTCGTAGATCAGGTAGGCGAGTAGAGGCTATTCGTAGATCAGGTAGGCGAGTTTACCAACCCGAGTGACCGGCTCCTAAGAGTTCCCACCCAGGGGTTAGGCTATCCCACCCTGATGTGGTTCTGCTGATAAGGTGGTACGTGATGTGTGGGGGTTTTTCCTGGCAAACACTAGGAGACAGATAGCTCTGCCTACAACATTACATCCGGTCTAACAAGACTTCCAATATATCGGTCTATTTAGGCTGCCCGCTTCCTATTAATCGGCTATAGGAGGGCTATAGGAGTCAGACTGAGGACGACGATGTAGACCGGTCCGAATTGAGTCTAATATCGGTTTCGGGAGTGCCTAATATCGGTTTCGGGAGTGCAGAGAAAGATCAAAACTTGACACACCCTTCCTCTAGCGCTATATAAAGCAGAGGTCGGCTTTACAAGAGGTGCTCGTACCCATACTAAGTTTGTCGGGGGAACCCCTACCTCTTATCCGATCTATACCGATCTTCCAGACTATTTATATCGATTTTCCTGGACACAATATCGACGATATCACCAGTACCCATACAAAACCTAACGTAAGATAACACTAAGATAACAGACCATATCGACCGGTCAGGAATGATTATATCGACCGGTCAGACTGAAAGATGATGATATCGACTTTAAGAAAAAATAGATCTTACAATAAGACATATTTGACTATGTTTTCCCCTAATAGGTTTTGACCATGTTTTGTATTTTGAGTTAAAATAGCTAAGTGTTTATTCATCTATTAACATAGAATGATCAGATCCGTACGAGCTATAGTCGATCAGATACGTAAGAGCAAAACGTGATGAGAGGTCGATTGGTAATGTAAATAGTCGATCGTAGATCAAATAGGAGAGGTAGATCAAATAGTAGATCGTAGATCAATATAGTAGAGGTAGATCAAATAGGAGAACTAGGGGATGGCTATGAAAAACGATTCTTGATCTGAATTTCGATTTTTTTAGGGGGGAATTTACTTGATTGGCGCAACGCGTAAAAGATCAAAGGCATATGCTCTTTATCCGGGATGGCGGGATGGTTTGAGGCATCGCCCGAGTAGTTGCTCTTCGTTCCTCTCGTTGAATGCTCCACGTCTTCCCGTCGTTCTCACACCCCTTATGGAAGCACTCTGGATATTTCGGCTCTCTCACTCTTTCCCTATCTGGCCTATCTGGCCTAGTCGCATAATGCTACTCCTTCGATGGGAGATAGCATCTGACGATGGCTCGCAATACCGTAATTAGTATAATCGGAGAGGGAAGAATCGGAGAGGGAAGAATCGGAGAGGGAAGAAATGACTATAATGACTAGTTCTAGTATCTCACGGGTAGAGCTCATTACCCAATGCCTAGTATCTCACGGGTAGAGCTCATTACCCAATGCCTAGTATCTCACGGGTAGAGCTCATTACCCAATGCAATTATAGTAGACAAACAAAGTACTAGCATAGCATAGTGCTAAAGAATATGAATCAAGCTTAGTGGCAACCTAAAAAACCTATCGGACTATTAACTAGCTTTTGCCCTGTGCCTTACAAAAAACACTCTTTTCTTTGCGGAAGAACTTATATTTATTTTAGGCCTGACTTCTGGCCCTTGACGTCGCTATCTTCCCTCCCCGTGCTTGCAGTTGTCCCTTGACGTCGCTATCTTCCCTCCCCGTGCTTGCAGTTGGCACTTTAGTTCACCTTTTTCGCTTTCAATCAAGGTACGAGTTAGAACTCTTTTTGTTTCGGTCTGATTTTATCATTTAGGTGCGAATATCTTTTAGCGCGAGACTGATAATGAGAGTATATAAAGTGCTCGACTACTCATGAGAGGGAAGATCAAAAGCTCGACTCAAAGGAGAGAGAAATGTTGAATCTAATTTAAAGAATAGGAATATGGACTAGTGAGCTTGCACCACAGGAGAGGATCAGGTAATGAACTAATATATTATCTGCTAATGAAAGGTTCTATCCCTACCTACATCTGCTAATGAAAGGTTCTATCCCTACCTACCAGGGAAGGGTTCCTATGAGTTCCAATTCTATCCCTACCTACCAGGGAAGGGTTCCTATGAGTTCCAATAAGTCTGGCCCAATCAATCATCGGTGCCCATTAGGTAGGAAAGGAGTCTGGGCCCAATCATCGGTGCCCATTAGGTAGGAAAGGAGTCTGGGACCAAGTCATTCACGGCAATTCATCAGTTATCATTTTGATTCTGAGAGTTGCATCCGTTACAGATATTATTTCTACTGATCTTGTCTAGGAAATTGCACTCATTCTTTGAAGTCCACTATTATTGAGCGGCTTGCACTCATCTTAGATTATAGTTGTTGAGCGAGCGAATAAGGTCTGGGGTGAAAAGTGCTCGCCATACATATAAGTTCTAAGGGGAGGCCCGAGGTCACTAAGGGATCGCAATACCGTAATTGAGGTAGATATACGATAAGAGCGATACTCAAAGGATAGGGCCGACGTCAAGGACCCAAAAACCTAGTAAGTAATTATGTCACCTGTATATATATTTCACCCCACTATATATTAAGTTCGACCTCTTGCTAGGAGAGACCTTAAGGGAGATAAAGAACTGGAAGGCTCGCCACTATACTGGTAATGATTTCAGGATAGGATTAAATAGCTCGACCAGCCCCTTACACACACGGTAAAGACTAGCGTATGAAATGAGTTTTTTTCTCTTGCATGTCTAATTGCTTCCCTTGCTAGCTCCCCTCTAAGGGAGAGGACATTTTGCACCAGCAACAGGAACTTATATTATAGCCCAACTTACAGTAAATTCGGCCCTGTATATATATTTGGCGCCCTTACTATAATTTTCAGGTAACGTCGATCGGTAAGGTCCAGTCGATCGGTAAGGTCCAGTCGTGCCTGTATATAATAGTAAGTTCTACCCCAAAAACCTAGTAAGTAATTATGTCAATGGCTACATGCCATTTACAACTATTGGTGAAATAGCGTCCTGATACGCTTCAATTGCATAGCTGAGGAGTTCAATAGCTGAAGAATGAGTCCTCTACCAAACCGACCTAAACAAAGAATGAGCGAACGAGTGAGTTAGACGTCTCGTATAGCGTAGGGTTCGGAGTCCTTGGCTTGAATTGGAATCTCCTGGTCTGCTCTTACCTTGAATGCATATGTAGCTTCAGTTGTCCTAGCACCAACCTGTCTTCGGTTCATTAGGGCTATGCACCAACACTATATTACAGATCCTACGCATGCTTTTACAGATCCTACGCATGCTTTCTTTGCTTGGCTGTTGCAGCTCTCTTCTTGAGTTGAGAATGGAAAGAGTGAATGGGGCCGACTCCGGTAGTATGCAAGTCCATGAAGAAAGGAGACTGAAGCTTGGGAGATTCAGAACAGGAAAGAACTTTTATAGTACTTTAATCTATCGTTCGTTACCTTTCCTTTCGATCGAATGAACTGAATAAACCTTTAAGGGAAGATACCAGTTAGTGCTCGTATGCTACATCTGCTCGTACCGCTCCTGTTAGTCTAACCTTATGCAGGGGTTAGGGAATTGCACTATCGATCCTGCCCTTGCTTTAGAAATATATAGTATGGGCTTCGCAGCCAAGTTTAAGGGAATCACCTTGCATTTGATCCAACTAGGAAAGGAGAAACCACCAGCGTACGAGGAAGGAAGGCGAGACTGAAGGAAAGGAGACAGCGTACGAGGAAGCGAGATATGAAGCTTATGCTCCTCTTTATTCTTCCTTTCCTCAACTACTTAATTGCGGCTTGCCTTAAGTTAAGTAGTTTTGGATTTGCTCTGGTTGAGCTTTTGGATAACTGCTCTGGAACTGACTTATGACGATAGGTTCGGTTGTATTTGATTTGCCCTAACCTTCGGGAACAAGGGAAGCTGACCAAAGCCATTCAATTGACCCTTTGTTTCTAGGTTCCCTCTTATCTTCCCTTTCCTCAAGTGCTTAATTCCGGTAGCGGAACAACTCCTTAACCTAACCTAAGCTCGACCCTTGCTTTCTTCGTACCATGATTCCTACTATGAACTATTTAATTGAATGATGGTAGTTCAAGTTGCCAATCTCTATACTCCCCCTCTACTGTAAATTAAGGTGTACTTTTAATTGTCACTTTTAACGGTTAGGTAATCTTATCTATAGTTTTTTTATCCCCTATGTATGGTAGGGCTATAATTTAAGGTT
>NW_027433298.1:0-25529 GCF_044706935.1 Curcuma longa
TGGATGAAAGATGGGAAGATAATCCATCTACTGTCAGAGAGAAGAGGAGGCGGGACTCCTATATATAAAGGAATGATCTGAGAACAAAGGCAGACAAAGAAGCGAGCGGGAGATAAAGACCAACTATATTTGGTTTCACTCGCTCGTTCTGCTCCACTTCACAACCTCATTTGAGCTGAGAGTGAGGTCTCGGGCTGGACGCCGGTCTGAGGCACCCCGTCTCCGCGACAACTGACCCGTGAGGCTTGATATGCGAAGTCGAGATTCAGTAAGCGACGATTCCGAATCAAAGATCATTCCCCGCACTCTCTACCTCTATCGCTAACTGGACGAAGTCTGCGTCCCTTCTGTTATTGTCTTTTTGCTCGCTCCTCTCGACTTCGCTTCGGGTAAGGGAGTCTGGCCATCTGAACTGGATTCTGTCCCGGCTTCGACCTTCCTCATGTAATCGTAGAGACTTCGCCATTCATAAGAGACCAAGAATCTTGAATAGCATAACTTGGTCCGCTACTGATGAGCATCCGCTAGGGCTTGAGTTGTGGAGATCTCCGTTGGCGCACCTGAGAACGAGTCAGCCGCGCATGACGAGTAACTTAAGGAATTTAACAACCCGACAAGTGGCAGATTCATCCAATCCACTGCCTATCTTTCTTTGTCCTACCTTCGCTCTATCGCATCAGATCATCTCGACTTCGCATAAGACATCCACTCCCTGAATTCGGTTGTACCAGCGAGCCGACCTTAGAGCTATAGCTCCACTCCTCAGAGGCAAGCAATCCTTTCAGATCGAGCATCGACCAACGAATCTCAGCTCTTTTCGACCAATCACTGATCGACACGGGGATGGTTTCTGCCGCGCCCGAGCCTGCAGCCATGCTGCGTTCCGCTTCGCTTGTGGAAAGGGGACCGGGGTTAGCTCATCCAATCCTAGACCTGGACAGTGTGAGAAAGACAGTAGAGAGAGAAGAGGAATAGCGCTCTCCCGACTTGACTTCGCTTCTTTAGTTGCCATCTTAGAACTCCGGATGTGAACGTGCTCCTCATCTTTCCCAGCAAGATCCATTCTCTCTATCACCACCACCTCAGTACATAGTGAGCCCATGATAGATTAAGCCCCATACTAAAAGCTCGGTCGATCAGGGTCCCCGGTCGCAGGACAGAGCTCTCTCCCCTCTGATTCTCGGGTCTTAGTCCTCTCCACCCGCTCGGCAACCACTATTCTTTTCTTAGATAGAAGAAACCCCTCTTCATTCGCATTGCCTTCCTCACTCTGCTCGTTATCATAGTCCTTTCACTGAGTTTCACTCGTCGCGTTGCGCTCGCTCTATTCCTCTTATATGATTGTCGGCTCCCTTCCTTTATTGTTCAATATCGGGCCTCATCTCTATCTATCATAGATAGTGAACTAGTGACACTCAGTCCTCTGCTCCACCAACTGAGCTATACACCCTGAGAGGGCAGAAAAGAGAAGAGGGCGGGACTCCTATATATAAAGGAATGATCTGAGAACAAAGGCAGACAAAGAAGCGAGCGGTAGCGACGTGAAGAAGCACTCGCTTTGGAATCCTACCTCGCTTTGGAATGCTCCCCGGGGACTATGCGAGCCCGACCTCTGAGTTCTGCCTAGGCTGACCTTCTCTTCCCAAGTACGGATGGTTCCGAAGGGGGAGAGTCGCTTTGATGCGGTTCAAGGACGTTAAGTGAGAATTGGCTCTAGTTCACATAGGCTCCACCGCTTCCTTCTGCTGGTCCTCTCCCCTATTGTCTCGGTCTTCAGTCCTCTGTCCTCAGAAAGGAGCTCGCCATCTCAATCCTATCAATTCAGTCCTCATTCCTATATCAGTCCTCTTTCCATTCCTATAGTGAGTGTGATAGTAAGTGAATGAGTGAAGGCGCCGACTGTCGAGGACCTAGTCTGCTTATGGAGAGAGGATAAAGAGAAGCGAAAAAGAGTTGAAGCTAGGCAGAAGCCCGACAGAAGAGGGACAGCTAGCGGGAGTTAGAGACCATATCCGGTTCTGGGCCTGCTACGCCACTGGTCAAAAGAAGGCCCTGTATATATATTGGGCGAGAGCGACGGAAGAGTGAGTGAAACGAGTGACTCATGAGCCCGCCCCTAATGCGACAACTGCCCAGAACCATTGCTTGCCACGGGAGCTTTAGACGAAAGCATATATATCTCGGACTAGACGCGAAAGGAGCGAACGGCGCACGCCCAGCTCAGTTATGCTATCTCGGTAGGGACCAGCTATCGCGCACAGCTGTAGTAAAGTAGGCCTGCATTCATTCATTTAACTATAGTGAAGCAGATAGAATCGTAGGCGTTTGACTGCAATAATTACAGAAATGTAGTAAAGTAGGGAAAGAACTGCATTCATTCGACTTCGCATGAGTAGGGCTTGTTTCACTCGCTTGATCAGATCGAATTCTACTTCGCTTAGAGTACTCTTATAATAACAAACAGTAGATATGTGCTCTTGGGATAAGATCGGGAGGCCTATCGTAGAATATGCCCTTATTGAATTCATTGGTTTCATGCCTACTAATGTATGTGGGCCGATTCATAAGGACTAGGCGGGGACTCATAATAGAACCATCGAGATGATGATGAGCATGAGATTCGACTTCGCCCTTCCCTTATAGGACCGTGGAGCTCGACTGGCCAGACATCTCCGTTTACTATATTACCGAGCAGCTGGGCCTAGTGGAGGGCCTCTCCGATTGGCTACTGTCCCAGTGCGAATGGGGAAGGGAGTGGAAGGGACTACTGAAGAGTGACTCTGGCTCGGGCCACTTCAAATCCTCAAGCTCGTGATGCCGCTACTTCTTCTCCGACTTCGCTTGCCGTCACTTTCTTTTACCCAAGATGTAGCGGGCGCTTGGCCGCTTCGCTGCACTTGTCCGCTCAACTCTCGACTTCGCAATGAATATAGCCGAATACTAGAGCCGACTGCTCGTCCTGGACTGGTTGATAGGCATAGTCCTCCAAGCACTGGTCAAAGAGGCTAGAATCTCCTTTTCTGCTCTCGTTCGCGGATCGAATCTTTCTCTTCTCAGCAAAGCATCTCTCACAAACCTTAGTGCGGTCTCACGGGCAAGGATTCTCATCTCCTCCGGCTTGATGCGTCAAGCTCCTATCCTCTATCTCTCTCGTCCAAGAGCTCAGTCCTATATATGCGAAGTCGAAGAATGTGAGCACCTCTCCGACTTCGCTGATTAGGCGGGGACCGGATTGAACCATAGAACTGTAATACTGAGCCTGATGAGTTGACCCATTACGAAACCCCGCTTTATCCACCTTCTACATCTTTCTCTCTTACATAAGAAAGAGGTCTCCGAGATTGAGAGTCCCGCACCCTTACCTAAAGCAAGAGAGGAAGGGGCCGTATAGAATAGAACGAGTCGCCAGTAGGACTCTGGTGAATCAAATGGTTAATGGGCAGGGGAAAGAAAGGAATCTCCCAGCAGCCACGGAAAGGCAGGTCGTCTAGCCGAGCGGGCCTATCTGCCCATTCAATGCCTCACAACGCTCCTTTGATCCGCCTCCTGTCCTGCGCTTCCTCACTCAAGTCTGGATCCCGAATAGGCATTGGAAGGATTGGGCCTGCTATGATAAGCTCTCTTTCCGAGACGCGGAGGATGGTGGGGATCTCCCAATAGACGAATCAATGACAGGGAAGAGTTACCGAACGACTCCTAGGTCTCCGGACAATCAGAAGAAAGAGTAGGTCTAAGCTCCAAAAAGAAAGAACAAACATTACTCTACGTGAAGGATGTGAGGACCGGATTAGACCAATATCAGACTGATCTCCCAATAGCCGAAGCCGACTGCTGATGCCCGATTTGAGGCTGACCGGGATGCCTCGGAAAGAAGGCTCTCCCAACAGACCAGCTAGGAGTGTTGCTAACTCGGGGTGGTAGTCCCTAGGACCGGAGATTGGAGAGAGAAACTGCCTCTACCCTCCCCTCACCTGAACCTGAAGGAGACGGTTGGGCCGCTTACGAGTTCTGCCTCTCGGGAAAGAGCGAAGGGAGCTCCACGGGGACTCCTACCGAGTATATGAATGCGAAGTCGAACTTCCGGGCTGCCGCTAAACGCTCTCTACCGCATTTCTGCCTCTATCTCTACCGCTATTACTTGATTTGACCCGCTCCGCTCCACTACCTATTTGACCCGCTATCGCTGCAATTGGCCGCTGCACTTGTCGGGGCCATTAGTCCAAGGCCGGGAGAGGAGAGGCCCAACCAACCGATGAAGCCGAGAAGTTGCTTTTTCTTTAAGTCAGTCTAGCGTTCATGGCGGTTGTCTCGCGTCGAGTACTGCTATATAAGGAACTATCGGAGCATCGGCTCTGTCGCATTCGCAGCGAGATAGCAGAGTCGGCTCGTTCGGTTATTCGGAATACTTGTCCGCTCGCTGGCTCGTTCATTCCACTCTATTCCTATTATCTTATTGTCGGATTCACTCGCGGGCCTAATGGTCTCCACGAAGTGGTGTCCTCGCTCGTCACTATAGTTCGCTCCAATAAGACAATGCGAAGTCGAAAAGACGAAAGCGATATGACTCCTAGTTGAGGACTGGAAAGAACCGCTAGTTCAGGACAGTACCCAATAGACGAATACTTGATTAGCCGATAGCAGATCATAATTCCCTTCTAGTTGAGACGGTGAGACGAGCGGAGGACCATGTCCAGTTTCGCGAGCAGGTTAGCCGAGGCGGGTCAAGTGGATCTTCTTCGACTGGTCCCTCCTCAATGGGTGGCGGTCCGAGACCACCAGGCAGAACAGAGCCGTCTACCTTCCCTGGAGAACAGAGCTAAAGGAGAGCTAGTTAACCGAATGGGACTGGGAGACAAGTCCGCCTAGTCCGAGTGACTGGTGAAAAGGTCCAGCTTCCCCGTAAAAGCTTACCAGTTACAGCTTACCACTGGTTCATAGTTCAGGGGTCCGGTTGAGAGTTCCGAGTCGCCAATAGAAAGAAAGGATGATCTGAGATCATAGGGCGAGGTGGAGAATAAAAGCGAAGTCGAAGGAAGGGTGAGTTGCTAAGGGTTTTGATTTTATCTTCTAAACTTCTCGCGTCGATAAAGCGGTGCAATCCCATCCTAGATGCGTGAGGAGCCGAGAGTAGATTGAAGCTCCTAGACCCCCTCTGGGGAATGTTCAACTAACGAAGGGACTCGACTAAAGGTGCGAAGCGAGATCATGGTAGGGCATAGGTCGGAAAAAGGTAGTCTGACTCTCAACCCTATGATCAGGCACCAAGACCTGAGGTGCACTTCTTTCTCTAGCTGCACTAGTGGATGGAAGGTCCCCTCATTGATCCAGCCTAGCGCCAGGCCTAAGGCAAGCGCTCCTAGTTTTCTACCTTAGAGTAGAGCCCACACTATCGGGAGAGCGCTAAGTGACTCTCTACCCTATAGGTGCCTATTCACTATTCGCTTGGGACTCCAATCAAGGTTCTGCTCAGGTAGCTCAGCTCTCCGATACCGAAGACAATGAGTCCAGGTCTCGCCCAGAAGTTAAAGAGAGAGAGCGCCGCCCGAAGCTCTTGCTTCAAGATCTCATTTATTTCACAAGAGATTTGGTAGAGCTAGACTAGAGGTAAATAGGGACTTGGAATCGGAATTCATTCCTTAGCCGCCTCTCTTCTTTCTCTCAAAATAATGAGAGTCCCTCTAATCTCAGTTTCGGGATTTCCTTCTTGTAAAGCCAGAGAGTCTAAAGAAGGCAGATCAGACCTAGGATCAGATCTATCCATTCCTATTTCTTATGCGTGCCTCGAGTACTGTGGTGGGTCAAAAGACAGTGAATCCGAAAGAAATGAAGAATGAACTAAAAGAGGAGTAGACGTAGGGAAGGCCACGACTTGGGTGATAGGATCATCTCTAAGGGGATGCAAATACGAGAAGAGCTAGAGGTCCTCGGATCAGGTTGAAGCTTTCCAGAGCTAGATTCAGAACTGAGAGTTGGAGACTTTCTATCATGCCGCCTTCGTCAGCCCCGAGCTTACGGTGGAGCGTTAGCACACTCATCTAAGGGCAAGTGAATTTATGGACAGGCGGGCTCAACTATCAAAGTTAAATGATGCGGGCGAACCTGGCGCGAAAGAACCGGACCATATGGTGGGAAGTATGATAGCGGAGGCGAACCCGAAAGAGCACTCAATGAGGATAGGCGAATTAGGCCCGCGATAGCGACGTAGAGAGATGGAGCCATACTATAATAAATTCGGATTTAGTCGGGGGAATCTCAGTCCCTCATTCAATGAGTGCGTGCCGGGCCATAGAGCACAATAAAATAAGGAGGGGGCCTTATAATTTTCACTATTTATTAAGTAATTAGTGACCCGCTTTTAGCTTGACGACCTCCGGGAGCGACAACTTCACTCCAGCGCAGTGATTATGAGAAGTGAAAGTCGCCAGCGATGCGAAGAGTAGTTAGTCTGGCCGGAGGCGATTAGCTTCCCTTTGCTATTACGCTCCCGGGGCATGATCTTATCTACGTAAGGTGCGAATGTAATGACGAACGAGTAGGGCCGTCTCTTCTTATTGGTCTAGTCCGCCCTCTCTCATGCCTATCCTCCCCTGATCCGCCTCCACTGGGTGGCCTACCCTATTGCTGCCTAGACCGGATCCCGCATGGCGAAGAGGCCGGGCACGGGTGAGACAGAATCATTATGAATGGGACGGGGAAACTCCTTTCGTTGAACTCGCGAATGGGCCAATCAAGTATCCACTTGTCTGCTCGTTCATGGAACTCGCTCGCCTTACTATAATATAAGTTCTCGGAATAGCAATTTCTCCATACGAGCCTGCTATTGCTTTCCCGTACGATTACTCAGCTATTCTATCAGTCGAGCTACTCTTCTCTTAAAAACTAAAGTGAAAGAAGAGTGGGTATGTAGGGCTTCTTTCACTAACTATAGAGGGTGGGCCATTATTAGAGTAAGGGGCTCCTCTAAAGGTCTATAGAGATTAAATCGTATAGATAGTACCTTCGAGGCTTTTCAAGCTCGATTTGAAGCCCTTTTCAGGAAGCAATCCTTGGGTGTCTTCAAGTGCTTTCGTGAAGCAATCCTTGAGAACTTAATATAGTAGGGGGCTCTTTTCAAGGAAATACCATTAGATAGATCTTTCGTAGTTTTGAATAGCTAATCTTGCTGGCAAGGAGTATCCACCTAACCTTACTTTCACATAGAGTGATAGAAATGAGTTCATGGAAAGAGGGTAGGCACCACTAACTAGACTGAAAGGAGAGTCCCGACACCAGCTTCATAATGGCGTCATTATCATTCGCACCTTTCCTTCAGAAAGCCTCTGTTAATGAACTGAAACTTAAATAACATCTCTTTCTCCTACTGAGGATGGGACGTTATGCCATGTTAGACCCATGGAGCCAGAGTTTGATCCAGCCTTGGATAAGCCAACCAAATCAGAAGCCCAGGATTAAGAGGTACTAAGCCAAGTATAAAGAGTTATGACCTTCTTCACTATTACTGTATGGGAACTTACTAGATTTTTTGCTCCGAAAGCCTAAGAGAAGTCAAAACTAAAGCATAATTTACTAGATTTTTGGCAAGTACGGGAAAAGATCTGAATATTCCATATGCGTAACCTAACGATAGGGAGAGAGAGAGAGTTCATAGCTATCGGCGCAATGCCAGAATCTAAGATGTCATACTGGAAGATAGGTTACGCAGATGTAAGACTGGAAAGAAAGAAAGGAAGGGGCCCCATAGGATGCTATTTATTGTGATGAGTCTTACGCATAAGTCAGACAGGAAAGATGGGCATTTACTATATTTGAAGATAAAAAATGCATACTAACAGTCTTGAAGAGACTGAGCCAGCGGACTTAGGATAGTTATCGGACCCATTCTCCCACCTCCTTTCCGATCCGGGGCTTATTCTCCGATGCCGTCGCTTCGCTACTCTATTTAACTCAATTTCTATATTCGATTCGTTCCTGCTCCCAAAAAAGATGCCCGTTCAGGAAAGAGTTTCGGGACCCGAGAGTTTCATAGTTCAGTGTTGAAAACAATTCTTCAGTGCGAGTAGCATGTGTTAAGCATTCAGCTCAGACTGATCTTTCCTTATCTCCCTGACTTGACGAATTCGCTTTCATTCAAGAACATGGTCTTCTCATTCTCATGTCTTCTCTATTACTGTATAGGAATGATCTCTTCATATCTTGACTTCACTCTATTTACGGAAAGAATATAAGATAAACTATATAAATGAAAGAATATAAGATAAACTATAACAATAGATAAAGAAAGGGCTTCGCGGATAAAGAAAGGGATGCGCGGAGTGAACTCTTCAATTGAACTCGTAGGAGGAGGCGCTTAAGGATAAGGATCCGATCCAGGCCATGGAATGAATGTGAGATAGTAATTGACTGACCCGCCTGAGTCAGATGAGAGCAGCAGCGAGATAGGCTTACCTTCTTCTATGTGCCAGTCAATATCGATAGAAGTGAAGCAATTCCCGACACCTCTCTCTTTTTACCCCCTTGAACCCAGTAAGTAAGCCCCCTCCTGTCTAGCCTTCCCGTACTATCAGTGAGCAACCATAGCTCCGTACCCTTGCGTCCCCCTCATGCGATACCTATCTATCGCACCTTCTATCGTATCATGCCACGTGACGTCTGATCTTGGTGTAAGAGCACCTTCGCAACTAACTTTATTTCACCTCTTTCATTACGCTGCAGATGCCTCAAATGAGTTTCGCTGCAGAATAGTGTACTCAGCTCTCCTAAAAGAAGTTGAATTATGAATCAGTTGAATTACGAATTACGCTGCAGATGCCTACTCGCAACTTTATTTAACTATATTATATAGGAGTTCCTGCTCATAGCCCTTCTCACTCGACTCGCAGGGACACCGAGGAAGATGAATAGGCATGCTCCGTTCTGGTCTAGCTCTGTTCCCATAGAGTCTCCTACCTATGGTCTAGCATACATACCTCGAGTCTCCTACTGCTTAATGAGTGAATGGTTCTGGTGCCAGAGTGGAATTATAGGTAGCAAATGTTCTGACAGTTGTTGAATCAAGCCCCCTAATACCAGTAATTTGCGGTACATATTTGTACTATAGTTCCTGACCCGGACGGACCCCTTCAGAGCCTCCAACATGAAAGGTAAGCGAAAGACACCTATTTTTAATAGTAAGAGTAAGCTCAAAATGTTTCCCACCTTTGAAACAAAATAGAAACACACCTTTGAGTGAATGACCAGTCCCCCCTAAGTGCGGCCCATTTGAGTCTAAGAGCGGCCCGTTGTGTCAGGTGGTTCCTATACCTCTTTTGTGTTGTTGTTTTCATGTCTACTTATTGGATTTGAACCAATTACTCTCGCAGTATGAATTTAGACTCTTACCGCAGAGTAAAGTAGGTGTTCTGTCATCCGAGACGGCTGCTATTGGATCTCGCCTGGCGAGCCTCTCTCCTAATGTAGATTGTCATTTTGCCTGCCCCTCGACAGTGGTACAACATCCACACCCTATACTGAACTTCTATATTGAGATACTTTATTGAATCAGACACTTTGATTTGATATTCATATACACTATTACACTTAGTCAAAGAATCACTTTAGAATTTATATTTATTTTAGGGTTATATTATATACAGGCGAGTCACCTTACTATATATTTCACCCCTACTATATATTAAGTTCGTAATACCAGTAATTAGCTGCAAATTATAGTATTGCGAACTTAATATATAGTGGGGTACACCATTGACTCCAACTAGTCGGCCTATTATATGATTCTTTTCCGATTCGGCCCTTGCTATTATATGATTCTTTTCCGATCCTCATAATCTTTTTAGGTAACGAATGGAATAAACTCACACGAGCTATCTTGCGAGACCATTGTGCGATACCATTGAGCACGTCGCTGCCGCAGCAACAGGTCGTAAATGGCACGAGCTACTCGTACGTCCCTTGTCTCTCGTCCATCACGAACATGGCCCGTCTCTCGTATTCCCTCCTGCTCCTCTTGATCCTTGGTTTTTGGAATGATCTACTCTTTACTATAAGATAAAAAAGATAACAAAAGACATGAGGAGAGGTATAACCAGGTTGACCCTACCTCATTTGCTGGATAGAAAAAAAAGTCACTGTGGGATTACCTGCCGCGAACAAGAGACAACCCAAAAAGAACTTTCATATTAGATACTTCACGGGTCGGTATGTAAAGTGCCTTCGATCCTCTGTCCGGTGACCCTCTGAAAAAAAAGATAGCTTCAAAACAGCAAACCAATTTCTTGATGCAAGACACTAGACCGAAAAAGATAGCTTCAAAAGAGCTTTTCGTGTCCAAAAGAGCTTCAGCCTTTCGAGCTTCAAGCTTAAACAGAGCCTTTCGAGCTTCAATATAATTGAAATAGAAATGCTTATTATATACTTTGACTTTACTAGTTGTCGCAAACCTAGATAAAAAAGGTCTCTCCCGGGCCTATCTCTTTTCATTTGAGTTACACCCTAAAGTCTTAAATTCAATAAGAAAGAAAAAAAAGGAAGTGAAAAAGTGTTCAAACAAAAGAAGAAAAAGGTACGAGGGAAACGAACCACAAAACGAACTACTTTGAATTCGGAAGTTCAAGTCAAGGGTTTGAATCATAAGCGGTTTCATTAGATTTTTGCTTCAAGAAAAGAGACGAATATCTTCATTTTCAGAACGAAGGGAAGCATCGGCGAATCGGAACTCAAGGGCGAAAGACAGGGACAGAGAGGACGTAACGTAAACGAGGAGCGGTGGATTCGAGATATGCCTCTCGCTATCTTATCATATATAGTCTTTGTATGCCGGATTTCAGATCAATTTGTTTGATTTTGTTTTTCTTTCGGATGAACATCCTCTATTGAATGCTAGAGACAGCCAATCTTCTGGTTGGAGACTACTCGGAGGATCAAGGGATAGATCCGGCTACACGAAGCCAAGTTTAACAGTAAGAGCGATAAGAAAGAGGGGAGCAAGGAGAAAGAATAAATAGTGGATCGCCTTAGCCTTAGAACAGAACTCATAAGCGAGTGAGACAGTCAGAAGCGGTACGGAGGGTGGAGAGTGAGATCGCCTTGAAAGGCCCTATGCTAGCTAGGCCCATGGACAATTGGAAAGCAAAAATGATCGAAAGCGATTGTATGATTGTATGAGTGCCAGAAATGATCGCCAGCCATTGTATGAGTTTATCGACAGATATATTATATAATATAAGAGGTAAGAGGACGCTTGCCTATTTCAATAATAGGACGCTTGCCTATTTCATTCTCGTTCAATTCTCCGGCCGTCACGAAGACGAGATTCTGTGATCGTCTGTTGAATTAGTGTTTTGATCATTGGTCGCTACTAGCGGGGGTGCAATTAATCTTTTTTTTTTCTCGCTTAAATTCTCTTTTTGATCGTTGGAAATTCTTTATTATTTCATTCTAGCCTCTTTCATTGCAATAGCACTCGGTGAAGATGGCCAGTTGTATTGCACTCGGAGAGACGTAGTATCAACTTTCTTTTGCACTCGGAGAGACAGACGTCGTATCAAGGGTTTCGGATCCAAGGAGCGCTTTAGAACTCAGCTAACGAAGACCTAAAGAGTCAATGTTTTGATCCCGAGGAGGGATCAGACCTTTTACGACTCAACTGTATACCATTCCCTATTTCGTAAACTCTAGCTGTATACCATTCCTTATTTAGGTTGTGAGAATGAATGAGAATGAATGGAGATATGAGCGTGGATGTATCTGATCTTTATCAATCTATCTCAGAGAATGTAGACGAGCGAACGAGAGTGACGCGAAAGAGCTTCCGGGTCAGGGCCTCTTCTTTGCATCTTTCTTTCCGAGTTTCACTTTTGTGTTTCGCTTCAACCCGGAAAAAGAAGTTATAAGCACATCCAATAGTTCAGGGCAAAGAGGGCAAAAGAAGTTCAGTTAAAAGCACATCCAATGGTAGTCATTACATATTGGATCCTTCTTCGCTCGAGTAAGATCCGACTACATCCCGCGAAACAACACTCTCGGGAGAGTGCTTGGCCCCCCCTTAGAGATCAATCAGAGTAAGCAGAGCAGAGCATGGAGTAGATGACGTAAGCTGAGCGAGTAGATGACTTAGTACATCCCATCTGAGGGCTACTAAACTATAATCTTCCTCCTGATTCTTAACTTTGATTCTTTTCTTTCACTTGGACATGACTTGACACTTGTACTTTTAGAGAAAGGATCAATTGAGATGTACTTTTATCGTACTTTTATCAATTTAGAAAGCTATAAGCTATAACAAAGGAAAGAGGGACGTCATCCCAGACTGATATGGATCTGACTCTATAAAGAAGGAGCTTACGGATACTCGGTCAGATCTCACAGATACTGATGCCCTTGGTTCAGGTCTATCGTACTCTAGGAAAGGACCCTGACCTCTAAGCACTGTAAGCATTCAACGAAGGCCCGGTGGGAGGATACATTTAACAATGATGCTTGAAACCGATACATCAATGATGCTCCCTATTAGGCTTTAGACAGCTGTCAGGGACAAGAGAAGAGGGGCCGGAGCTAGAGTGGAGTCACCTCTTATAATATAGGTATATGAAACCAACTGTCCCGAATTTATTATAGTATGGGGGAGAAGGGTAGCTCTGAAAGCAGAAAGAAGCATATGCTTAGACCGCAGATACCTTAAACTATGCCTCACCCAATCTTGAGGAACAGACAGGGTAAGGAGCGTGAGTAGATGGTCTTAAAGACAAGAAGGAAGTCGGCTCCTTGGTCTCGCCAAGGTTAGAGTTCAATAACAATAACTCAGTATCCGAACAGGAGTCTACTAGGCTAGGAGGAAAGCCTTATCAAGGTAGGAACTCGGCCTGCGGGGGGAGGGCTGAAGATAAAAGAAAGGTCGAGGAGTCTTTAGTTGTTCGCGCTGGATCTCTATACATAAGATAATAATATGCCCTACTGCTCTATTGTAAAGATTGGTAAAGTCAAGGGGCAAGAGTGCGAGACGCGAAGTAGGAGAGGGGACCAAAGGGAAAAGCTCGCCACTATACTGGTAATGATTTAAGGAGAGGGCCTGATAAGGACTCGAGCAATAAGCGAGAGGGAAGACATAAATAAAGGCTCGACTGAAAGGAGAGGGTATATAATAGCTCGACTGAAAGGAGAGGGTATATAATAGCTCGACTGAAAGGAGAGGGGACGCCCGCACTCTTTTCTTTACTAAACCTAGCATGCCAAATTAATTGAGCTTAGAAAACCAATAGTTGGGAACTCATTTGAGCTAGCAAGACTGGCCCCTGCAACAAGAGCAAGAGACTCTGGAAGTATTCATTTCAGCAGCCGTTCGCACTGCCTTCCTTGAGGCCAGAGGTGGGAAAGGTGAGAGTGGTCAGCAAATGCATTGAGATCTCCAAGAATCAAGTGTGACTCGTGAGCAGGAAGAAGGAGTGCGTTCTCTAGAGGGAGAGAAGCGATAGGGAGAGAGTGACCTTGGATAGTGCTTGAAGGAGGGGCATTGTTGTTCCTCATGGTACCTCCGTTGATATTTGAACTCATAACTCATAGAGGAAGAATTCTCGGAATTTATATTTATTTTAGGGCCACCTTTCTTGTTCAATAGGTCATTTGGATGAGATTCCAAGTCAGTGGCTGCTTTCTCTGGATAGGAAAGGAATGAGACTCTTCGGTCTACTTATGCCCTCATATGGAGATTGCATCATTAATGGAATACATTTGGAATACAGTCTTTTGGAACACTTTCTTTGTTCCGATATGCGCTACCCTATGAGTTCACATTTTCCAATTGTACAATTTAAGTGAGTGAGCATTTTATTAAGATAGATTCCTTTGAGTGAGCATTTTATTAAGTTGCTTTGAAGTTTATACCATATGGGGTGTCGGGGGATTGGAGCTTCTATTTAGTTTGTGCGTAGCATTTTAGCTCGACATTAAAGGAGATATCAAAGATAGAATCTAGCCGGTGCTCCGACTCCTATTCTTTTTATCCCCGGGGTTCGGGTGGCGTATGGTGCTATTTAGAGTATATACCTGGCTTCTGGGTGCTGGGTCAGTTCGTAATTATGGAAATGGCATTTTCGTTTTGGATGGCATTGCTCCTTTCTTAATCGAATGAGCTGAAAGTCAAGTAGTTAGTCGAATGAGCGTCAGTAGTGTGGTTTTCTTTCGTGTCTTTCTTACCGGTTTCATTCTTTCTTCACCTATGGGGTCTCATTGTGGGCTTGAGGATTGTATCTCCGTGGGGTTCGGGGTATTTGGCTTCTCCCTCTTTTCTTGCCCTATAGGGTGTCCGGGTTTGCCTTCGCCCTCTTGCCCTTTAGGGTTCCTTATTCTGTTGTGGTCTTTTTTTCGCTACTTTATTGAACTCAATTCTATATTCGATAGATCTCCAACGGAAAGCTCTTTCTGACTCGTACGAGTAATGAGAGATTGAATTGTTGCTCGAAAGAAAGTTAGGATATAAAATAGCTCGACCATAGGGAGAGGAACGAAGGGGCTCGACAATATACGACTAAGGAGAGGGTATCGAATAGATAGGCTCGAGAGGGACGAGGTAACGACGGGTCAACTCAAGGCCCTGTATATATATTTGGCGATAGCGACGTGGACGGGTCAAGGGCATTAGTTCATGTCTCCTTGTTTTGTTTGAATGAGGCTTCAAGCCTAAATTCTTTAATCTCCATTGAGCTACTAGAAGGCTTCTTTGAATGTGCTCGCGTGTCAGGGGAAAGGGCTTTTGGCCCCATTCTTTTATTCGACCTCTTGCTGCTTATAAGAAATTATTTAAATTCGGAACTTATATTTATTTTAGGTCGCTACAAGGGTCTTAGTAGGAGCATTTTTACTAATTCACTAGTAGTTATAGGATTCCTACATTGTTAGTTGAAATAGGAAGTGTATTTTGATTCCGCTAAAGGGTTAAAGTCTTATCTTCCCCTCTTTCTTATTTCAATTCTTCCCTTCTGACGTACCCTATTATATATTTATCTTGGTAGTTTAGTTCGGCAGCATCTGTAGATGGATTTTTTCCTCGGAACAAGGGTTAGAATCTGAAGCGGTTTCATTCGACTTTGAATTAAATAAACGAACCACTTTTCCTTATAAAATGCCAATGTTAGCCTAGTATATTCAACTCGTATATGAACTAGTGTGATAAATTCCCTGCGCTAAAAATGCACCCCCAAAGGGCCCTATAAGAGAGAGAAAATGCAGGAAACTTACTTTTATATTAGGCAGGAAAGAAAATAGTAATTTGTGCACCAATTTCAAAGATTTTCATTTGAATGCTCTGGTTTCAAAATGCATTTAACGAACCCCCAACTTTATAATTTTCGGGTCTAAGTCAATTCCAAAAATTATAAAGTTGGGGGTCTAAAACACCGTAAGTATTTAAGAGAGGATTTCATTAAGCAGTAATTTGATTGAAACACTAAGGCTGAGCTCACTAAATGCATTTCAGTTTATTTGAGGTATCATAGTGAGGTGGATTTATTCTTGGGTTGATTTTCTCTTTACTTGCATTTTCTTCACTCTATAAGAAAGATTATATTTTAATTTGAATGCCTGAAGAACTACTAGTTAATTAGTCAAAATGCTCCTACGTAAGATAGAATAGGATTAGTAGAGATAGATACGGATTCTCGCATCACAATAAGGTGTGTTAAGCATCTCACTTTAGCCTACAAGGAGTGAACAAATGAGCTTGAATTCCAGGATCTTCATCTTAGTACGAAACTTTCCTTCAAGCTTGAAATGAGAGTCAGATCCAGAGTCTAATCTTTCCGCTGAAGGAGCGATTCATACTTTGAATGAGGAAATGAATTCAAACAGTCTATTGACACTCCCTCACAGCATATTCTCTTGCTGCGGATTCTCTTTCGGCCATAACGATAAGCATTCCAGACCGGGAAAAGAGTAGGAGAGGAGACGTAGCCAATGCCAGAGTCCCCAGCGGAAGCCAATGTAGACCTTGAAATAGCGTATCATTAATATTAATGAGAAGAGTGCTACAGCTACGGAGAAGGGTGCTACAGCTACACCCACACACCAATAAGCCTGATACCAATGCAATGCCGGATAGCCGCCGGCTGATCGTGAGTGCTTGCTTCCTCCCTTTTTCTCTCTGGAAGTATGCTTTTTCTATGGAAAGTATGCTTTGAGGCTCGTATGGTTGAATTCATTATAAGAAAGGACCCCACCCTTCATCAAACTGTCCATAAAGAAAGGACCCTATCAAAGATCTAAGAAGCCCGAAAAACCATCTATAGATCTAAGAAGCTCACCCATACTAGATCTAAGAAGCTCGCCTATACCCATTCAATCAATGTATACCCAACCCATGTTGGGGTATGCAGAGGATAAAGGAAGAAGAGAGGTATGCAGAGGAGCATATCATATAGAAGTTGAAGACGGGAAAAAAGAGAAGAGGATGCGTAACTATAACCATAACTATGGGGTGACTTTAGTCTAGGAGGAAGAATAAAAGAGTATGAATTGTATTTGATAATTGCTTTCGCATCGCAAGATGAAATATGAAATTCCTTTCAATTCCTTTTTAGTATGGGAGGAAGATTTGAGTATGATAAGTATTTTCGAGTAGAAGGCTCAAGCTGTCCACGTCACTAATTAATCTTTCCTCTTACAGTCGCTCGAGTACTCCAAGAAAGTTCAGATCAGAGAATAAGGAAAAGAGATGGAATGGCGCTCCGCTCCTAAGGAGAAAAAGAGATGGAATTCAATAAGGGCGCTCCTAAAGAATCAAATGGAGTGGCTCGGGACGTCCCCTAACCGTTCTTCTGCTGCCCTAACTGCCGCTTCGTATTATCCGAAAAGGAGTGAAAACCTCGCTGGTGCCTGTAGCATACTAATTAGAGTTGAAACCCAGAAAGAGCAACAAGGGCAGCAGGAGCGGGATAGGTGTTGTAATAGGCTGCTGTTAGATCCCTCTTGCCCTCATGAGTGAAGGTGAAGGAAATGGACGGGATCCAATGCTAAGGAAATGGACGGAATCCAACTACTGCTAATGCTAATATAGTCAATAATGAATAATGCTAATATAGTCAAAGGCATTGCGCTCCGAACGGCAAGAGCAGCAGCTTAAGCTTAGGCAGTGGATCTTTTTGCCTCAGCCCTCTCTTCCGCTCCCGAGTATGTTGCATATGTCTTTTCCCGTCTGGAACCTAAGTCATAGGGAAGCTAATCTAAATTTGCTGCTTCCCGTCTAGAACCATCACTAGGAAGGGAAGCCCCGGGCTAAAGCGAATAATTGTCTTATCTTAACGTCCGGTTCTTCCCTTGTCCGTAAGCTTTTCGATCATAAGAAGATTTCCACTCGCGAACAAGACCACTTGGAAATGCCATTTATCGAGTGCGAAAAGAGTATCACAAGCCTGTATATATATTTGGCGAAAATAGAAGCTATGATTTGCCTCATTTGAGCCCGCTGATAGACTCTAGGCTCGTGGGAAAGAAAATACACTAGTCTCGAACACAAATTTCTTATTCTCTTTTCATCTCCGCACAAGCTTATTCTTTATGATTTTATGATTCGCACTTTCGCACTTTCTATGATTCGTACTTTCTTCCTCCGCTGCTTGAACCTGGGCACCAGCTCACCTATTTACATTCACTCTAAGGCACCTCTTTAGTTTAGAAAGACCCCGAAAAGTGGTTAGAGCGAGACATCAGCCCCGCACACGAAAGCCGACCTACTTAGCCGACATCGCCCCACTATTCTGCCCCGTCGTACCTCGGGCCTCCCTCTTCGCCCACCTCACCATACTTTACTTATCGACGTGAAGGAATGCAAGGGGGTCTGGAAAGCAGTTCCGAGCCATATAGAGATAAGAGCCACAGAGGGCTTGGCATTCTATGCCTAGTGTGGAAACACGTCGCGATGCTCCCCGTCGTTATCACTCGGGCCTTTGTTCCCAAAGATTCAATGAAGAATGCTCAGCAGCGGGAGAGGAAGGGGAAGGCACGAACACATCATCAAGGAATTCCTAGAAAGTGAGCGAAGTATATAATCAACGTACGACTCTTTCTTAAGGTGCGAAGCGGAGCTCCCTTACTCTGAAGTCCAGTCCCTCTAGAGCCCGAGGTGGGTCGCGAACAGGAAGAGGATCGCTGTCGCCATTTAATGACGGCCTCGCCGACGCAACATAGATATAGATATAAAGAGAGGACAGGACGGAAGGAGGGTGCCAAGGTCGGTCTCAGAGCGTGGGATATTTGGCCGCACCAGAGTCCCCTCGGGGAGCCAAAAGCACATTTCGAGCCATAAAGGAAAAAGACCTTCCGCCCCGATATATTGCCGAGGTCGACTTAAAGTTAAAGCCATGGTCAAGCCTAGTCATGCTGGTCCATAATCGAACCTTGCAATCCCAAAGAGAGCCAATGAACTCCCGAAAGGGGAGACGAAATAGATATAACTAATAAGAATAGTTATAGTATCTTACTTATATATTATATTAAGTCGAC
This sequence comes from Curcuma longa, assembly GCF_044706935.1. NCBI lineage: Eukaryota > Viridiplantae > Streptophyta > Magnoliopsida > Zingiberales > Zingiberaceae > Curcuma > Curcuma longa. The sequence continues at coordinate 18,487 of NW_027433298.1, forward strand.
GTGCCAATTTGCAAGGAGGGCAAGAGAGCCCCCCATCTACTTTATATTTATCGGGAGGTCTACCACAAAGTAGTTGTTGTGTGGTCGTAGGGTGCCAATAACTCATGGTGAATGGGTAGGGTGCCAAATTCGTGTTGGCAGCAGCTTCGAGGCCATTTTAAGATGTCGAGCACTCTTTTCTTTCGTCCCTGACGTACTCTTACCTGACGTACTCTTACAAAGGCAGCAGTGAAAATGAAAAGAAGCGCACGTATTATATTGGAATGGCCGGAAAGACAATGTCGGCTAATCCGTCTGCTCTTCCCTTATCAAGTGTCTCTTTCTTCCATGCACTAATATATCCTATCCCTATTGATTGACTCCTTTACATAAAAGGAGACTGACTCTCACCCCTTCCAGGCGACCCCCTCGCGTACTCATCTTGGACTGAATCCTGGCTGGTCGAGAATGAAAGGAAAGTTCGACAACTAGCTCGGAGGGAGCGGGCAGGCTGCCCGCAGGGGGTGCTACTCGAAGAGGTGTGGTGTACTCTCTCTTGCTCTGGTCTTCAATTAATGGTCTAGTCTAGATGGTGTTAGCACGAACCTGGTGAGGGAGTCACCCGTAGAACCGGCCTAGAAGAAGGATGTACGAACGAATTAGCATGAATCAAGGATTGAGAGTCTTGGCCTCAATGGTCCTCGAGTGAGAATCATACTGGGATCAAGAGGCATAGGGCGGGGCTCAATTGGATGGGCTTCGTTGTGCTTCATTACGTAGTAGTAAGCTATTTCTATTTGACCAGCGGATGAGGGCACTCCCAATTCAATTCATCATGGAGGGCGGACGCCCGGAAGAAAGATAGCATCGGTTAGACGAGGTTCGTTGGTTGGAACTACTGAATGAACGGAGCCCTCTGAGGATTCATTTGCTGAATGAACCGAGCCGGAGCCCTCTGATTGTGAGGATTCATTTGTTAGAGTTAGAGAAGTACGTAAGGGAGCATTCCCACTATGTTAAGTTATCGTTGGCTTAGGTCTTGCCAGATCTTACCTATTCCATTGGTAAGGCCATACCACTCATTGATCATTCAATTGATCATGGGATCGAGCGAGGGTGGATTGAAGAGAAGGGCGGATGATTAGAGCGAAGACGAGGTCCGACTGAAAGGAAGGAAAGGAGGCTCAGATTTATGATGATACCATCTTTCTGCTTTTGATGCAGGGAGGTCCGCTGCCTCGGAAGTCTCGCACGCGCACTCGGCTCTTCGAAGTGTCGAGCTGGTGGCAGACGCGAGTGCTTAATGATGCCCACATTCGCTGCGGGTTTCATTTGAGGTCTGATATAACGATAGTCGATGAGGCAGAGAAGATCATTTATGTGAGATTATCACTTCGTGGAGCGGACTCGCATTATATGAGTTAATGTTAATGTCGCATATCGATTCGGAGGGTCTCATTGTCCCTTATTTTATTCATATTCAGAAGGAGGGGCTCATTCTCCTTTATCACGGAGAGGTCCTCACCAAACCAGAGTACTGTGACCCCGAGAGGTACTACAATGCTGGCCCATACAGGAGAGGTACTACAGCCCATACTTAAATCGCTGATGAGGAACCAAAGGAAAAAAAAAGAAAGGGACTCAATTGCGATAGCGACGTGGAGCCAAGCTCACTGGTTGACGCCACATTTCGAACACACTAATATCACACCCTCTAGGAAGACACTAATATCACACCTTCTAGCCTAGCAGAATGGATCTTCGACTATCCGTTCAGTTGGCTGGTGTGATGATTCTCTTTTGCTTTTGGACGCGGTACGATATCGACATTGAGGAAAGGATGACATTGTCAGCGCAAATATAGTAAATTTAAGAAAAGAATCAATCGAAACCAACATCAGGCGAGCCTTTGACGGTGGGCACGCTGACGATCCCATACGGGGTGTCTGACTACGATCTCAAGTCCGAAGTTTAATTATTAGGCCGCACCACCGAAAAAACTTCCGATTGGGCTAAGATCGTCAGGAAGGGGTAAAGAAAGGGGAGAAGATTTGGATAGGAACCAGAAGTAATCGACTGCACCAGTTCATGTTTGGTTCAATTATTGGTTTGTTGGTTCAATTATAAGAAATTATTAAGCAGGCTAAAGAAGGTGAAATAAGAAAGAAGTCAAGAAGGGCAGGCTAAACTCTTCCTCCCATTCAAGCGATCCATGTGCTCGGGACGAAAAGGATCCCACATGGTTTGTGTCCAATCCCTAATTTTCCTTAATGAGTCCAACTTAGGTAGAAATGAAATGAGTAAAATACCTTCCCTACGCTTGTATTATTGAAACTTTTTATTCTTCTTCGGGTTGGCTTCTTTGGGTGGGCGTTAAAAAGTCAGAGGAATAACGCTGAAATATGGTGCGAGTGTTCAGTAGTCCTCGTCATTGATCTATTGTCATGGGTTCTACTCCCAAGGATCAAACCTATTGCCGACTAGGGAAGCAAGCACATCCTATAGAAAGTAGTAAAGGAACCCTATTACCTAAATATATTAGAATATATATATAGGACCCCTTGCCTCTAAAATCAAAGGTACTGCGCGGGAACTACCAATGGCTGCAAAGAGAAAGCAAGCAGTTAACTAGTAGTAGATATTGGAATGGAAGGCTAGTATACTTTATAGGAGAGGGCAACTCTCACGGGATGAGCTTACCTTTTAAAAGGACCTAGATCTCACACTGGAGAAAAGAAACTCCTAAAGGCTGACGGGAATGGATTCGATCACCACAGGAATAATGTAAATAGGTGGCCTTATGACTGAAACTAGATAGCTAACAAAAGGAATGGAAGCACTTTTACCACAAGCAATTGAAGAGAAGTCCACCTGAAGGTGCAGAGGGACCTGGATAAACGTTAACTGGGGAGGCCTCTGTCTTACACTCCAAATCAGCTGGTCCAACGCTTAGATCTTGTAAAGTTATTTCATGCAGTTCTTTCTTTGCCCCTCGCGCTAGAGATAGCCGGTTTGGCAAAGCCGGATGCCGCGACAAAAAATCCAGTTGGAGTCGATTTGAACTTATATTATAGTATGGCATAAGAGCAACTACAAAGCAAATTAAACTGATTCAACAACAGCCATTCTTCTTTGAACTTCACCCAAGAGCTAAAATAAATATAAATTCCGCTTGCTCTTAAAGGAGTATGCACTGGGCCCACGCTTTCTCGAAGCCAATCCCGCACTTGATATTGATAGGCTAGCCCAGTTTCACCTTCCTTCTACTATTGATTCAGGTGCGAAAAATAAAAAAGCTTATTCTCGAACTTCCCCTTCTTCCTCAAAGCACTTTGACTCTTTAAGAACGGGAGTGACAGTGGTCGAAGCTAGTGATACCAGACGGGGTAGAAGGTTCTGTTCCTATGGGATCAGATCTGGCAGGAAAAGCAAATATGATACCATATATTCCGACTACAGGAAAGAGAGCACCGGATAAGTCCCAAAGACTAGCACTGGATTCAATTCCTCCAGGAGTGTGAATTTTCCTTTGGTCAGATGTGGGCATGAAAAGATTCGTTTCAGCGGTTGGCATGGATGGAGCTTTTAAGCCACTCGAGATAGGCACTGTGTTTAGGATTTTTCTGCTGTAGTTGGCTTAGAGGAAGGGAGACTCCCCCGGTTAGAAGAAAGCTCTCGATTGGCTGATCTGGAACTACTACCACGTGCTTTGCCTCTCCACTTTGATTGCTAGCTTGAAAACATCATTCTAAATCCAATAGGGGGCTGCCAATTGAAGCACATTACTGATTTCAAGACGTAGCCCACCAATGTAACGAGCAATAATCTGTTCTTCTGGCTCCATGATATCACAACGCATCATCTTATGATCAAATTCAGCCGTGTACTCCTAGACTAGCAACTCCAGAGAGGGAGTAAGAGACTGAACTTCCTCAATAGAACAGTTGACTTATCTCTACGACAAGCCTCCTAAGGAGTGGCTACTTTAACTGGTGTATTTCCACTACTACTATCAACAATGAAATCTCAACAACCATAGCCTGCCCAGGATCTAAGCTAGATTCCACTACCAACTCCAACTAGCATTCCTTGATCCGATCTCTCCAAAAAGTGACTAAAACGAATTTCAAATCGCAAGCAGGGACCAAGCAAGGTAGATAGACCCGGGACGAAGTTTATGTGCTCGGAGCTTCAAAATGGAAGGCCCGAGGTCACGACGGGGTTATGATTTCGATCCTTTTTTGGCTTTCTCTTTTGCTTCTGCCTCTCTGAACTGCTTTAAAGCAGTCAAGGCCTCAGACCCAAACCCCTGGCTATTCTCTTTACCGCCTCTCCCTAAAGGTCGGGTGGTTTCCACGTCGTCCTACTAATACCCGAACCCTTAGACAGGAGCTTCACTCCAAGACTCGGGAGCTGAAAAAGTGCCCGCTTTATAGAAGAATGCGCTTTTGCCCCCTTCTGTCCTCGGAGAGTTGCTTCGTTGTCCGCCCTTATCCCACGAAAGTAGCTACTCTAATTCCGGATCCGGCATAGTCTTTCTTATCTGTGAGGACAATTCCCCTAATATAGAACTCTGACTCTTGTTCCCCAGGATCTGTAATGCTTACTGTCCTTACCAAGACCTACTCTCTAATCAGTCGAGCTTCAAGACCTTCTCTTTAACCGGTAATGCCAAGTCGTTCGTCTGGATAATCTTTATTTTTCCCCATGCAAGTCTCTAATAGGAGAAGTGGATGAATCCTTCTTTATGGAGGCTGACCCAGGAGCTGTACAATCAATCAGCACGAGAAAAGGAGTAGAAACTGGGTCTTCAAAAGCCCTCGAAGATCTGTCTGAGGCAGCGGGAAGAGTTCCCAAGCGGGTCAAAGTCTGCTGTTGAATGGCTGATTGAAGAGCCAGCTCTATCTAAATGATTCATTCCCCCGGGAAAGTCAATAATAGCAACTGTGAGGGCAAGTCCAACATATGAACTCGAAGCAGCAAGAAGTTGCGGGCACTAATCTCATTCATGGGCAGAAGTTCCTTGTCCTATTCCTTTACTAGGCGATCTGAACGGATTCACTATAACAAGACATTCTTCTTCACGTCGCAAAGACCGGATTTGTCCAATCCCTAATCCCTAACCTCACAGCTGAGTCAACAGCACCGGTTTCCGACATTCAACTGAATAAAATAGCAAAGATAGAAACGAGTAGAGAATGCGCAGTTAGAGTTAAGAGGGTTTAGACTTGCCCCTCTTACATAATTATGTCCGGGAAGAATGAACTGCTTTCTAAGCTTTTGTCGGAAGAAGCACTTTTCTAGAATCTGCCTTACCGGATGACATTCCTGCTTTACTGTATTGCTAGCAATAGAATAGCATATGAATGCTTTTTGTCTTAGTTTTTTTCTTTGTACTAACAATATTATAGAAAAGGTCTTTGAAACGAAGGGCTTGTTCTCGACTTTCATGTCCTCTTTGCTTTGGAAGGTAGTCAAAACAGATAGAAAGAGTAAGCTGCAACGAACAGGTTGCACGAAGAAGCCGTTTTTCGGTTGCAACAATTATCCGATCAATATTCACACCCATTTACAGAAAGAGCTGTTGGAATTCAATAGTATACAAGCCCGCCCGCGAAGTTTTAAGAATCTCTGTTGCCGTATCCGATGATGCTAGCGCAGTCAGAAGAATGGGCCAAGTGGGAATGGATTCGTTTCAGTTTCCGAAGTCACTTTAGTGGTCAATCCTGCCACCTCAGACTCCTAAAACATGGGAGTACGGTCATAGAACGAGAGACATTCGTCATCGCTTGCACAGATCTGATTAAGCACATGCTAACTCGGCCGTTTCTTAAGGGTAAGGATTGGGAAATGGATTCTTGTTTTGTCATAATTATCATTCAAATCTTTTCCATAAAAATCTGTTAAATGGGCCTATTTCAAAATATATTTACCTCTCGACCTAGGCGAGCAGTTTGCTTGCGTAGGTAGTACCACCATGGACAATGTATTACGACGGATCATGCACCTGTCATAGCGCTAAAGCGGGCATGGTACTCGTAGATCCCAACGGCAACCAGGTATGCTTTTTGATTGAAATTCAAATAGGTATGTGGCAAGAAAAATGAAGCTCTTTTGCTAGGTCTCGAACTCGCTATCCGAAGAAAGATTCCTGACTTGGTGAATCTTAGGTCTTTAAAGATTTGTGGATCCAATGTTGCGGAGCAAGACCTAATAGGACTCGGGGATCAACACCAGCCATCTCTAACTGCAGCTTGCCAATTCTTTAGCTCTGGCCTAAAGACAACAGGTTTGCTCTTACTTTTGACTCTCAAGCAGAGAAAGATGCGACAATTCCAGCAGAGACGGGTGCTGATCAAAGAAGGTAATATCTGCCTAACCCTCCTTGATAAGTTCATGGCAGGAGGGTCAGGCCAGTATTCGACTAGACGGGAACAAAAGCGTCGACTAGAGGGCTCGCTTAATGACTTCATTGACTAAGATTTACCGGGGAGGACTTTTGACGATAGCTATGATCAAAATGTATACCCATCAAAATACCTCCACATAGACAGAAAGGGGAAGAAAAAGAAAAAAGAAAAAGGGAAAGTCTAAGGGTACTTGCATGGGTAGGTTTAGCCGGAAATGCACTTACCTATTGGATTACCTACCAAAGCTACTTCAAATAGGCCCTCGGCGAATAAGAAAATGATTGGGCCAGGTCCACCAGCTGTTGATCATCCTGTTGACGGTTAGATTGAGTGCTTTTTTCTTCCTTTATACCATATTTTGTTAAAGGCGGCTCTTTCATTTCTGAATGAAGCCTTACAGACGAACTATAGAAGGAGACGAAGCCGGAGAAAAAACATTAGAGTAGCACAGGTCCCAAAAGAGAAAGGCTTTCGTCCTTCCGTGAATAGTGAATATTATGGGGAACTTTCTTCTATTAATAGTTGTCGATTTACCTGTCTGCGCTAAGGCGATAAGAAAAGGGGCCTTTAGGTATGTGGCAAAAAAAAAGGCAAAGATGTTATGTTAATTGAGTTGGCTCGCCCAGGATTCCCCGGTAGGGCATCCAGGGCATA
>NW_027433299.1:0-11097 GCF_044706935.1 Curcuma longa
CTATGTGGAATGTCGCGCGCCTCATACACTATCCGAGGTATATCCCCTGTCTCATACTTTACTTACCAGTCTTTTTTCGAATGAACGAACGAAAGAAGGGATACATATATAATAGCTACTGTATGAGAAGGATATAGGAGCCGACTACGCGAGAGGCAAATGATTGAAAGTAGTGCACTTAAGAAGTTCTCGACCCCCCGACCACCGGGGGAAAGCCGAATGGAATCTTATCGAACGAACGAAGTGACGAATGAGCGACAGCAAGCGATAGCGACGGACAGAGTCGGAAACCGGGTCAAAGGATCGACCGAGAGCGAGATATACGAGAATAGTTCAGACTGAAAGGCTATGAAATAGCTCGCTATACCTAGGGGAGTTGCGCGAAAGACCATTCTCATGAGCTGCTTAAGGTGTCGAATATCTAAGCACGAACTGGTCGAATATCTAACTAACATGGCTGGCGTCTAAGATGGTGTACCATTTCCTCTTGGAATTGACTCTTTCCGATAGGGCCGAGGTAAGGGGCCCACATGAAAGGCTAGGAACGAGGAAAAGCACGTGGGATGACTCGGTCGGTACAGGATGAAGAGCAGCTACAACTAATGCACTTCCGGAATGAGGAGAGGGTGCGTAGCCTAGCTATACAGCTGAGTGACCCCGAAGCCCAAGCTCTCTATTTTTCCCTGAGTTCACGAATGAGAAAGAAAGAAAAGCGTAACAGACCTAAGGGTATGTTAATAGATCGACTGATAAGGAGAGAGCCGAGGATCGACCGCACCTAAAGGGAGTACGTATGAAAGAATGATAATGACGCCCGAGAGGAAAGAAAATGAAAATAGCTTTGACTGAAAGGAACTGGAGGGTACGAGTTAATTGCCTAAAGCAATTAACGACTGTAGCTGGGGGGCGAACGAGGTGAGACGAAATAAAGTATAAAGCGAATAGGTGGATCAGTAGTAAATATGTGAAGAATCCGAGAGGGGATGCTGCGTAGTCTGTATAAGGTCGATCTGTCGTAGTGAATAATGCCGAGGGGTGGATCGAAAGTAGTGTGCGGATCATTGCCGAGGTCAAAGTCGATGGAAAGATCTTAAGTAGTTTCGTATGAACGACGTAGGTATGCAATGCCGAGGTAATAGGAAGAGTCAATGCTTTGTACAAGTCCGATCGAAGCCGGGAGAGTCGATTGCTCTAGACATACTTCTTTCGCCCCTCTCCATCGAAGTGCCTCGGACACTAGGCCGAATGGCGCGTAATGCGGAGTTCACTCATGAGCTTTAGCTTGAACGCGGATTCCGAAATTGCACTAGATAGTCCGTGAAAAAGAAAGATCATTGAGATCTGCATGTGTTACGCAAATCGCATCTTCACTTTCGAGCTTTCTTTCAATTGTCTTAGGCTTAGGGGACCTAAGAAGGCGGGAGCCGCAACCCCACGCATGGCCTTCTATCTCGGAGCGGAGCTTTCTCGAGCGTATTGAATGAAAGTTCGTGTTATAGATGCTAGATCACTTCACTCTCTTCTAACCATCCATTCCAAGTTCGTTCAACTCCCGGTACGAGCTAGACGCCTATCCGCCTTCTCCTCAGCAACAGTCGACGGAATCCGAATCACAACGGACAAGAAGTATATCTAGAATTCATAGGAATGAATTCATCTCGAACGGGAACCGAAGCGTCTTTTCTAGACGCTACTCCGCTATAGCAGAGCTATTGAAGGGTAAAGGAATAGCATAGCACCGAGGGTAAAGGGGGGAAAAGGAATAGCGCCGCCGGAGGCGGAGTAAGCTATTCCGACTGACCGATGAGAATACGACCAGACCGAAAGCGGAGTAAGCTATGGAGTTAACAGAACGAGATACAGGGGAAAGGGGGGAAAAGGAGTAGCGCCGCCGTAGGCGGAGTAAGCTACCCGGTAACGGACGAGTGGAGCCCAGACCAAACGCACCGAGGGTAAAGGAATAGCACCGCCGTTCGGCGGAGTAAGCTATTCCGACTAACCGAATGAGAGTACGACCAGACCAAATGGCGGAGTAGCTATTTCCGATTAGTATTCAGATGAGAATACGACTAAACCGAATGGCCGAAAGTTGCTATTTACGCTAGTACAGTACTATCCAATCGGTGTCAAATGCTCCTCGGGTGTCAGAAACACTACGAAAGATCTTCCGGTCGATTCCAACGACCCCTATCGGATCGGGTCTCCTACTCTGTCCGTCCGTCGCTATCGCTTCGCTGTCGCTCATTCGTCGCTATCGCTGTAGCTCTCATTCGTCACTTCGTAGCAACAGGTCGTTCATATTAAATATGAACTCGTACGTTCGTCGTTCGATCCGCTGGATTTTGCTTCTGCATGATTTCTTATCATAAATCCGTGGGCATCTGCTAAAATCTCACCTATCGGCTATCTAATCGGCAATCCAATCGGCTTCTGCATCAGGCATGCCTCCCCCCCTGCCATGCAATATGTGAAACTACTACTTTTAGGCTAAAATACTACTTGCTCAAAATTCCACTTTTTATGTTCTAATGCTACTTTTTGTTAGGCTAAAATGCTAGCTCGAAATGCTACTTTAGCGTTAATTACAGAACTCGTATAGCAGCTGAAGGCGGTTAAATTGGGGATTATCCCTGCGTACGTACAGCTGCGGTGTTTGTTGATTCATGCCGTTATTCATCGTTCTATCTGCGATGAATGCTTTTTGTCAAAACAGCAAATATTTACTGAACAAATGCGATTGGGGATTATCCCTGCGTACGTACCGCTGCGGAGTTAGGTGATTTTTGCGTTTATTCTGCGTTCTATCTGCGCCGAATGCACCCAGACGCTGAGTCCACCAATTGAATATTTACTGAATACTTAAGTGGCTGTATGCACTGCATAAAGTGTGTAGTTTCTTTTGGAGCTATGACGCACTCGAAATAAAAAGGGGCGACTGGTGGAGCGTAGCTGTGACGGGGGCATTAGATCGTTTGGGAGATTGATTAAGAAAGAGAATTTAGCTCATTTGAAAGTTAGGGCCGACTATACTGGATGGCTATACCGTCTTTGGCTGCTTTTTCCAGTACCCATTGGTGGAGCTACTCAATATGGAATTATTATGGTCGAATCTTTCCCTTCCTCTATTGCTAGTCCGCTTAGTTATCACTCCTGCCTTACACTCACTCTTTCGTGCCTTGATTCTATGCCTGGTCTCCGATTTATTGGTCTCCGATTTCTATGCCTGGTCTCCAATTTATTGGTCTCCGATTTCTCTGTAAGCTGAGCTTTCCAGGTCCTGACAAAGGATGGAAAGTTGCTTTTTTTAATTCCGATGGGGGAGTTGGGGGAAAGGGGGTCTATGGCTGATAGAGAGTACCAACCTCCACAGGAGCCGCTAGCTCTCTAATCAAATCTAGTCCCCTCGAGAAGGGATGCGGACAAGGTACAGTATTATTAAGCAGACAGCCGTGGCAACCAGCGGAGAATCAGAATCCAAACCCCGGTTCTTTGATTTCGAATCGCTTTATTAGGTTTTTTTATATGGGGTCGCATTCAAAACGAGATCGATGGAGCTCTTTCTTATGACTCTCGCTACGATGACGGAAAGAACTTAAAGAGTCCTGGGGGTACGACGCTCAGACTTTCCTGTAGAGTCATCTCCTTATCCTCGAGGGTCTTATCTTCGGACGTGTTCTAAGCTCATTTAAGAAAGGCAATTAATTCAATCGTTGCTGGTCCGGCTCCTTCTTCAGTCGGGGGGCATACCTGCAGTATGTCTTACAGTCTTACGTATCGATTTCAGGGGCATTTTGAGATTGTTCCGTTTATGAGGCTAAGCGAAGCTGCAACAAGTAGTCGATCCGGTCTTCGATAACCCCGTCGTTGTCACTCGGCCCATGGTAGGTCTATTCGCGCTCCTATGCCAAGTGATTGGGCCTCTCTTTCGAAGGGGAGGATCTTGTGTGGTTCAGGCGCGCTTCCCCCTCTTTCGGGTTCTTTCGGCTTTCCTTTAATAGCAGCTCTACACATAAGATTCCTATTCCTCTTTTCCGTAGGTCAAGCTGCCTTGGCTAAGCAAAGGTTCCTTTTTTTCAGCCATTGTGACAAGTGGTATCAACTTGCTCATGTTACGTATTTGATTGATCTCTTTTGGTCGAACCCCTCGTCCTCATTTTTCAATCCTAGTGAGTAGCTTCCTATGTTGAACCTAGTGGAGTGGCTTCCTATGTTGAACGATATGCACTCTTGGTTCTACCTCTTGCCATCGAGTTGGGTTTCAACTCCTTTAGCTAGAAAGTGGTTTCAATAAGAATTTCAATAAGAAAGGAAGAAAGTGTTTTGCTTTAGCTTGATAGTGGGTTTTCCACTTATAATCAGAATGGAATGCCCAACCACACAGTCTTATATGGTTAGGATCGAAGGAGGAGGCTTCCCCATAAGACTTCCTTTCCGGGAAATGAATAGTTCTCAAAACACCATTCAATGCATCTTTCTTCCCTCTCTTCTATACCCTTCCCAGTCACCAAGGAATAGCTTCAATAGCTTTCGTAATCTTGCCCTCTCCTACCTGGTGAGCACAATCATGGGACAAAGTTATCCTACCTGGTAAGCACAATAATCATGGGACAAAGTCCTACTCCCTGGTGAGCACAATCATGGGACAAAGTCCTACTCCTCTGGTATAGGAAGTTCATCATCATCATCCGAGGCCTATGAATCATCATCAGGGGTCCCCTCTGGCTCCACAGTCACTCCATTTCCCCGCCTCCTCAAGGCACTTCTTTGTCTTTGTATGAAACTTCTTTGTCTTTGTATGAAACTTCTGCCTTGCTATTGACCCGTCCCTTTTCAACCCATGATCACTATGCACTAAAGATGGAATCCTAATTCGAATCTAGGTAGTAATCCACATCGAATCGAATCGTAAGTCAATCCGTACCCGTATGGACTGTACTCACTAATCTCTCTACATGGTGAATTGGCCAGCGAACAAATGATCATTCTCAATTAGGTGCACCTTTGACTCTTTCATTGAATCTTTGGTTTGGTGCACCAGATCTATGCGACACTACTGAGCTCTCGCTCCCCTCTTTCTTTAGAGTTCACGGCCCAAATCCGAGACTCTAGATGGAATAGACCCTAAGGGGGATTAAAGACTAAGATAGGTGAGATTCAGGGGAATCCTTCTTTCTACTTTTGAATAGCCATATATATCATGCGGTCATCCTTTCCTGAGCTCTTCTCTCTGATTTATGTAAGAGTAGGGCCGGAGACACCATCACGTCTCGTCTTAGGTGGGATCGTACGCCTGGAGAAGGTACGAGCATCGCCTAGTGCTTGAGGATAACTTAAATCCACTTGTGAAGAACTTGAGGATAACTTAATAGGAACTTATTTGTACTGTACCTCTGCACCTTCAGAGTCTGTCTGTTACGATGGGGGCACCCTCAGAGTCTGTCGGTTACGCGTCGATCGGTCCACCAGATAGTAATAGGATTGCCAAGCGCTTGTACGCGCTAGAATCAGGCTTTCAATTCAAGTTCGTAGGATAAAAAAAAAGAATGGGATTCGGATTCGCACTCGGCAAGGTCACTGACGTCTGCCAACTACTCGGGCTATTCAAAGCATCGAAAAAGTAGTGAGCCCTCCCAGAGATCCTTGAATTTGTCGGTAGTCGTCCACGGGTCATGTCGGTAGTAGTCCACGCGTCATGTCGGTAGTAGTCCACGCGGCGTCCACGCTTATCACTCGAAAGTAGGCCCCCCAAAGGCCATTCTATTCCATTCACCAAAGGTCTATTCACCATTCGGTCTAGTCGGAAATAGCTATTCCATCGGTCATTCGGTTTAGGAGTAGCAGAGGAGTCCGGGAAAGCGAATAGCACAAGCATAGAGTTACACTACGAAAGATCTTACGCCCAGTACCAGACCGAATGCGGACGACGCGACATCGGATAAGGCATTGCTACGCTGACCAACCGCGTGAGACCGATAGAGAGAGATTCTAGTACGAAGGAGGGAGAGAGTATAGAATAGTCATAGCGGAAGTACGAGCGGAGTAGGAATAGCGCGAGGCGTAATCGCGTAACAAGCGACTGGAGGGCAGGAGTAGAAATAGCGGGGGGCAGAGGAGGGGAAAAGTATAGTAAGCCGACGGGGCGAATGGAATGAGCGATCGACCAGTAGCGATAGGAGAGAGTGAAGCGATCCGATCGACCGATAGGAGAGAGCGAAGCGATCAGTGAGACGAAATGACATAGAGACCCAAGCTAAACAGAGCTGGGATTACGCACGCCGAAGAATACGTCGAGGGTAAATGCCGACATTAATTATATACTAACAGGGACGATGAGACGAAAGTAAAGCGAATAGGCGACTGAACAGGAGCGCGAGAGTAAGAGCGATAGCGAGAGGAGTGAATGGAGAGAGTCAATGCCACTGGCCCATCCGATGAACATGAACGACTCACGCCTGCCGTACATGCGGAGTTACCGCTACGTTACCTCGGATCGATCGACGTCGCGCGTAGCGTGCTATTCGATTCGGTAAGGCTCCGCCCGGCATATCGTAAGTCTCCGCCCGACGGCTACGCAACATAACTCATCCGAGAGTGAATCAATTCTCTCTTCTATAGAATACAAGGTAAGTAAGGTGCATGACTCCGTAAATGCCCACAGAACTTATATACTATAAGGAGAGATCCTACAAAGTAGAAGAAGGGTGAGACCAGGGGAGTTAGAGAATACGACCAGACCGAATGCAGTAGTACCAGGAGGGAAACTCCTACCCGACAACAGATAAAGTATATATAGGGGGAGCAGACAGAATACCGGGTAAATGGCGCAATGCGATTTCCGCGACTTCGGCCGACATTACTTATATACTTTCAGGGACAGATAGAGAGACCCAAGACAAGAAGTGAGAACGACGTGAACTCTACAACTGTAGAACTCCCAATGGAGCTGAGCAACTCTGGAGACGACTAGACCGAATAACCGAATGACAGATGCGGAGCGTAAGTCAAATAGCACCGCTACTAGCGGAGTATAGAATAGCGGAAGTACGAGCGAGAGGAGAGAGAATACGAATGACTATCCGAACGCCAAGAAGAGGGATATATACCTGATGAGAAAGCAAGAAGAGGGAAGAATCTAAAATCCCGAACGATCCCATTCCAATAGACAGAGCGAACAAACAATAGCTACAAGCGGAGGAGTACCGAACGAAAGAGACACCCCGAAGTCTGAGGATACCGTAAATTGCTACTCCGCAAGCGGTCATGAGGAATAGCAGCACTCCTACTATCCGAATATCTACTAAGGGAGTAAGGACGAACGAAGTTTAGAATGAGCGACAGCGACTACGAGGAGCGATAGCGACGGAGGGGAGTAGGAGACCCGTGACTCTTTCTCAGCTCCGCTCGTACCACTTGTATGCAATGCCATTCACTTCTTTCCATTTACTCCTCCTTACGCTGCTTATCCGTCATATGTCAATTTATCCTACGTAGCTACGCGAACAATAGCTATTCTATCGCGCTACGCGTGCTATTCGATGAACGCTATAGGCGATAGGATCGATATCGCTATACCGCTATCCCGCCCTTTTTCACTACTTTTGCCCTATGGCGGCATAACGAATGGAGAAACCCCGTGTTTTTGGCATCAAAGCCATTTTCGCTAATAAAAAGGCGGAAGAGTGCGACAACTTTTTATCTCCCCTAGGGGCAAATCATTAAAATGCGATTTTGCTTAATGAAATGGTCGTTCAGTTCGACTCAAGTTTCTCTCCCCTATGGCCTTCGGTCTGGTCGTATTCTCTAACTCCCTCATTAAAAAAGCGGCATTTTTCGCTCCGTGGAGCTCGCTCATAACGATCTTTGTGGTTCTCCCCATGACCATACACACACTATCCGACGGTCAATTCACTACTTTTGACACTATAGGCGCATGAATTTATTGCTTTTTTTGAGTGCTTCTCCCTAAGGCACGACTTTTGCATATATAGGAGCATGATTTTGATCGCGAATTGAGCCCTTCTCCCTAAGGCACTACTTTTCTCGCTATATGAGCATGAGTAGTTCATATTCAAAACATAGTCACAAGTCGTTCATGGTACCACATAGGTCTACAATGGCATGTAGCCATTTACTCTTTCCATTCAACTATTCGACTATCCGATGGGGCCCTTCCTTATATCCCTGCCCCCCTATCCGATGGGGCGGAGTAGCAGATTGCGACATTCGGCTTAAGCGATCGGATAGCCTACAATAGCTACGCTTCAATTGCTACGCGTTCGGCCATTCGAGGGAGTTAGACGTAGACGACCAGACCGAACGTCGTATTCTCATCTGTTAACGGGATAGCTTACTCCGCCGAATGGCGGTGCTATCTCCTTTACCCTGTATTCTCATCGGTTAGTCGGAAATAGCTACGTAGCGGCGCGGTGCTATTTCCTTTCCCTCCACTTCTGCTACTCCTTCGATCGACTCAGCAATGCATCGGAGGACTCGGCTCCCGCCTTCTCGGAACCCCGTCGTTTCACTCGGCACGAAAGCATCTCGCAAGGTGGCGAAGCCATTCAACCAAACGAGATCGACCGGGAAGAGAGGAGCTAGCAAGAATCGGGAGATATACCTCATGATCAATCTCGAGAGATTCAACTGAGAGTACGACCAAACCGAAACTTGACCCGGAGTACGAGTGCGTAGCGGAAGTGGAGTTGCTATTTCCGACTAGACAGATTGACTAGTACTAGACCGAACGCACCGAAGGTAAAGGAATAGTATAGCAGTATTCGAGGGTAAAGGGGGGAAAAGGAATAGCTAGCCGTGAGGAATCCAACTTGCGGAGCGGAGTAGAAAGAAGAGATTAAAGACGAGTATAGCGATAGGGGAAGTGAGAGATTAAAGACGAGTATAGTATAGCGAGAGGGATGCTGCGGAGCAGAGCAGTGGAGCAAGCGGAGGAGAATAGAAGTAGGACGAGTATAGTATAGCGAGTAAGAGATGAAAGACGAGCGGAGGAGTACCGAACGAAAGAGACACGGAAGAGAATAGAGAAAGAGAGAACGAGGGGTAACGGAGCAGAAGTAGTACGAGCGGATAAGCAGCTACAGGAGATGAGGAGAGAGCGCGCGTACACCGCTAACGCAGAGTTGCTATTTCATATGTACGACCGGAGCAGAGATGAGGAGAAGTACAAACGACAGGGGCGAGAGATAACGAGAGTGAGAGTCAATCCCGCAAGGGAGAGAGTTTAAACCGAAGAACTGAAAGCAGAGGAATGAGATAATATAGTATATATAGGGACAGAGAGATGTAGACTAATCCGACGGGGCTATGGTAAATGACCACAGAACTTATATACTGGAAGGAGAGATCCTACAAAGTAGAAGAAGGGTGAGACCAGGGGAGTTAGAGAATACGACCAGACCGAATGCAGTAGTACCAGGAGTTAAACTCCTCCCCGACGAGGCTACGACTACGCATGAGAGTATGCGCGCCCACTAGGCGCTTGAACTCCTCCCCTATCGGTTGATCCCTCAGGAGTAATGCTCCGTGTAAATGCCGACATCACTTATATACTTTAAGGGACAGATAGAGAGACGATAAAAGAGTAAATGGCGCAATGCCATTTAGGACTTGGTACTACTGCCGACAGCACTTATATACTTCTAGGGATGATGAGAGAGACGAATAGAAAAAAGAATGAGACAGTGAAAGGAGGGAGAGGAAAAGCAGGCGGAGACCCCTACTTAGAGTAGCTGACCGAGAGGGGAAGTGAGATTCCAACCGAAATGAAGGATCTATCTAAAAGTGCACTTTCACTAAGGGGTTCTTCACTAGGAAGAAGGTTGTTCACTAGGAGGAAGACAGGTGGTAGTTAGCGGAGCGAGAGCAAAGCCAATTCCAGTGGCGGGCTGTCGGTCAGGTCCCATTTGAGACATTATAGTAATAAGAGTTGCGTAGCAATGCTAGATCAACAACGATCAATTGACTTGAAAAATCGTACCGAAATAACTAGTATCGTGATCACTGAAATGCTGTACTAAGAATCCTCGAATCACCCTTGACTACTGGATCGACGTTCGCTAGCTACGAATTGCGACCGGGAGTAGGTGTCGAGTCGAGAAGTTATCCTAAAGTTGAACTTACCGTTTGCCGCGTCAACTCACTTTTTCCTCCGTTACGATCGATGAGAACGAGAATCTTTTATAAACCCCGGTTCGCGCGTCATTCTGAGCTCCGGTAGAACGAGAGAATGCATTTCACTTTGGGGTGCTCAAGCCGTCTCTTCCGTCTTCTCCTTACAAGGATCGACTTATTAGGGGGATTGTAGACGTAAGGACGCCAGCCGGGATATTGTAGACGTAAGTAAGGACGCCGGGAGATTGTAGACGTAAGGACGCCATATTGACGGGCGTAGATCTAAAGTAGTGTGCGAGGTACGTAATGCCATGAACGACGTAGGTAGGCAAGACCGTAGGTATGCAAGACCATATTAGACTGCTGTGAATCCCGACCAACTCAAGCATTTCGATGCGCTAGAGCGGCCAACTCAATTTAGCATAGCGGCGGATATACCAACTCAATTAGTCATTTCGTGCGCAACCGAAGACATTGGACCCTTGGGTAGAGAGAGAGAGGCGATTCCCCCGTATAGGCACTCGTTCTAACTCCCCCTAATATATTAGATTCGGCTCTTTCCCTATCGACATTTGGACGTTTGAGCATTGTGCTACTCCTTCCCATCAATTGAGTCCGATATAGCTGCATTCGGTCTGGTCGTATTCTCTAACTCCCCTGGTCTCACTCGTGGAAGCACTAAAAAATGCAACAAAGTTGATCTCCTATACCGGCGAAAGTAGTGCATTAGCGAGATGCACTCAAAAATGCAAGAAAGTTGATCGCCTATAGTGGCAAAACCCTTAAACCCGATTTTCCCATTCGGACATTCGGTCGCCTCCGTCTTTCTAACTCCTCCATTATGCTACGACTTCGAGTCCGATCTTCACGTGACAAAGTTGATCTCCCCATGGGCAAAAGTAGTGAACGCCATTTTCCCTAGGGTTCTAGCAACAGGAGTAGCGCGACTACTAGAATTACCACATCACT
>NW_027433300.1:0-10873 GCF_044706935.1 Curcuma longa
CTGTCTGCCTAGTTGCCATTACCTGACGTCAAGGATGGGACGGGGACGGGGCGGGAAGGAAAAGAATCAGAGGCATGGACCGAAGAAGGACTCCTTTCTTGAACTAAGGGCCGCCATACATATAAGTTGGCAATGCGAATTCCAATTTTTAGAAAGATTCTTCTTCACTTCAGAGTCAGATTAATATTAACCTCTCTCTAACAAGTTATTTAGTATAGTAGTAACGTAACCTATCTTATCTTATCTATCTCTGCTCGGAAATAGTAGAGCAGATGAGGAATCTCACCCCATTCCTAGCTAGAGCAGCTTCTATAAAATGTCAAAGTGCATCAGTTCATTCGTTCCAACAAAGTCTTTCCGCGCCCCTTCTCTTCTCTTCGAAACTCGCCTACTCGAGTGCCAGTGGGAGCGTGGGACTGACCTGACCAACGGCTCAGTTAAATAAAATAAAATAAATAGGAAAGAGCTCGGATCTGATTAAATTAGTAGAGGCGGGAGCGATCGTTCCTCGTTCCATTTCATTCCACTGCTTCATTCGCTCCAACACATGCCGCGTCAACTTCCCATGAGCGAGCCCAGCCCAAGTTTATCGATACTGGTTGGAAGGGCGGGTCAAATAGAAAGAAAGAAAAAGTAACTTAAATTAGCGACAGCGACTTTAACAGTGACTTTCCCGGAACTGAGTTAAAGGAGCGAGCCAGCCCTGCCATAATAACTAGGGCGAGCGAAGTACTATTATGTAAGTGCCCCGACTTTCATCTTTGTCGTCCCTCGTGGAAATGAATGAACCACTCCGCTTGCATTCGATAAGAAAGAAAAGAGAATGCTTTGCTGAGAATGGATGAATGCATTCCCTAAGAAACGAAGAGAAAGAATAGATTAGAGAGGAACGAGCCCTGCGAAGAATCATTCTGCGACCAACGGAACGGGAGCGCTAGGCGGGTCTAAATAAAGAACAACCTGGGACGGAGAAATAGGGAAGTTGGAGACTGCCCCCTCCCATCTTAGCCAGAAGACCGAGATGCTTAACCAAGACGGCAAAGGAAAGTAGAGGACGGTCACCGACCAAGGCGATTCCTCTCAGGGAAGGCGCATCCCTCAGTCCAATGACTGACAGAATAGTATGAGTGAGAGGAAAGTGATCATTGAGTAATCACAATCGTAAGCTATTAGATAGAATCTCTCTCGCTCCGCACCTTTGGGCGAACCTATGTGAAGGAGACCCGAGCCATACTTCTCACCTTATTGAAAGAGAGATGGGAATGAACTTGACCAGAAGAGAAGAAAGAGATGGGCTTGACCAGACCTCGCACGAAGCATCTGCTGCCTACAAGGAATGGGCGTACTTGTTCAACTAACTATGCGTACGGGGCCTGGGGAGAGAGTCTGGCGCCTACACTCGCTTCATGAACCATGCTCCTTGATAGATGCTAGGCTGTGCTGTGCTTCCTCTCCTACTCGATCCCGACTGATCAAGGCTTGCTATCGAATCCCCGATGAAGTCAAGCATTTCTTTAAGCTATTGAAGCAATCAAAGAAGCATTTCTTGCTCAAACATTCTTGCTCAAAGACGAGATTGAATGCATTTCTTGCTTCTGAAAAGTGAAAAGAAAGAAGTCGGCGAATCCAACTCGTCCTAAGATAAGAGAAGAGCGTACTAAGGCTGGAATGTTGCTAAAAAAAGAGAGCACGGTGGATCCGACTGGAAAGACTGGAAAAGAGAGCATGAACACGCTTCTCCGATCAAATGAACACGCGCTAAATATCTGTCCGAACGCGCAGATATGAATGAATCATCTGCTTCTAAGATAAGGAAGAAGCGATCGACCAATGAAGAGCAAGTGTTCAATAGGTCTCCCGTCAATTCAGAAAAGAAAGAGAGAGTAGAAGAGAAGCAGAGGCCCTGTATATATATTTGGCGACAGTGACGCCTACCGTCTATCTTCCTGATAAGTTAAAACCTACCGAAGTAGGTTCCATTACTTCTATCTTCCTGATAAGTTAAAACCTACCGAAGTTCAATTCTGCTTTGCCGAGAAATGAGTCGGTTGCGGGTTCAATGAGTCTAGTCGCAGGGAATTGACTCTTATGGCACGGGTTCAATTCCTTATTCTTTCTATTCAAGAGCACTCGTACTAGGAATAGGAAGAATAATAGTAAGTAGTTCATGGAAGTTCGGGAGCGGGACAGCGAGAGGGAACGCCATCATTAAATCTCAAGGTTGCGGATCCACATAGGAATGAAGCCATCATTATATAGGAGTTCATAGTCAATTCGCTCCCGTTCCGCAGAAGGAGCGAGCACAGAAAGAAGGGAACCGAGCTTCTTCCAAGAGCAGTGGGCGCTGTCTCCATACTCTCAGTGAAGATAGAAGAGGACATTCGATCGAAGTAGGCTCAGTCATAGTCAGTGTGCGGATCCTACTCTTTTGATAGTTGATCCACTCTTCCCACTGACTCTACCCCAAGTAGATTAGATAGCGGATGCCTATTCCCTCCTTAGAGTAGGGTTGAATTGCGGCGAGGGGGACTGATTAGCTCAGCATGATCATCTGAGTCTGTTGGTAGAGAATATCCAAACCTCGATAGAGTTCAAGCCCATCTCGCTATCCCCTAAACCCTTTCTTCGGCTAAACTAACTAGATAAAGCCCATTCAGCACAGCTAAGAGTCTGAGTTAGAGTTAGGCCCCCTACCTACTTTAAGTGTTGACAAGCGGCTCCAATAAGCGTGGCAAGGGGGCTTGGAGTCTCAATGCCCAGCCAGCCCGTCCCAGACCACGCACATGAGTTGGTGATAGCCCATAAGAGTGAGGCTACACCACACCTCTATTGTTCTATACTGCGCTGGTCTATCTTGGCAGGATAGCAGCGGTGGGTGGGCTCAACGTCGGCAAGCCTCGCACCTCCTATTTACTTGTATCGGTCCTCGCTCTGAAACTGCTGCTTGGAGTCATTGCATTCATTTCAGTCTGCTGCTGCTGCTCGGATGCTTCTTCAGAGCGCTTCTTCCTTCCTTCGCACCGCCCCTGCTTCTGCCTCTCTCTCGCTAGTCAATCGTGGAGTTCCCATCTCCGAGCTATAAGTTGGATCCCAGGTCTAGTCTCTACTACGCGGTCTCTAAAGTCTGGTCTCTACTACGCGGTCTATAAGGAACGAGGTCCAACCGTTGATGAATTCAGTTATGACTTGGCCAGTGAGATGAACGAGGAACCCAATGATCCCCAGAGGCGGGTTTCAAATAGAGTTAGCGAGAGCCATACGTGCCATGGTCAATATATATGGGGAAAAGGGGATTCGAACCTATGAGACCATTCATTCAACTGCCCCGTGGGACCGCTCCGTGGGCTCGGATTCACTGAACTGCGACCCTAGCTCATCATAGCGTTGTTTCATTCCTTATTAAAGAAGTCAGATGCGCGATGAAGACATGCGATGCGGATGAAGATTGACCGGCGCACCTACCCGAGCCACTGCTGCTTCACTCCCATACCCCAGAGCGGATACGGCTAGCGGCATTAACGCATAGGACATCGCTGACACCGAGAGCTACAGCAAGCCTTCCAAAGAGCCCAACCCAATCTCCAGTTCTCCATTCCTACCTCGGGTCGGGCCCACCCACCGCTGCTTGTTCATAATTGTACAGTTCTGAACAGATATGCCATGGGAGAACGGGTTTGGCTTAAATAAAGATTGAATGCGGTGAAGGACCCCGCCTCCTAAGATGGGATGGGACGCTCAGAATGGGGCTTAATTAGAGGCCTTGAATGGCATGGCACGTACTTATTAAGATAGACCCGCGTTCAACTTGATTAATAGCGGCTTCCTCGGGCTTATCAAGCATTCTTTCCTCGTTCAAAGTCTGCCGTTGCTTAATAGTCATTCCAAGGGTTCAATTCTCATAAGGGATAGGTACAGGCTCTATATATCTCCTGCCTCTCCCACTACGCATTCAGAGTAGGCCCCGCCCCCTAGACCCCCAGTAGTCTCTCCAAGGTAGGAATGTCTGGGATGAAGCTCATGGATTGGTCTTCGGACCCCCCCATCATTGGTTCGGTTCAAGGAATGGGTTTCCTCCTGCTTCCCATGTGGTGTGAGATCCCAAGCAGTACCTTCATGGGTGGGGCTAAATAAAGAACGGTGGGTGGGTATAGTAGCAATGAAGTGAATCGTTAGAAAGCTTGGATGCCCCTCCTCGGGTCTTATTACTGACTATTCGCTCCAAAGTGAATGAACTAAAATAAAGTCAGGTTCACTTCGCTTCAAAGGATGGCTCGCTCATGGGCTAAAAGAAAGTTGGGAGCGGACTTATCTTCTGATACTGAGCTTTATGGGCGGGAGGTCTAAGGAGGGGCTCCGTTTACGACGTGAAGGAGCGAAAGAAAACCAAAGCATCTGCCTCTCAAGGGAAAGGGAAGAGAAAAGGAAAGAATGAATACCCTCAAGAGAGGGGGCGAAGGACTGACTTATCGGGGAGCGTAGGCAACTGCCTCGGATCTAGACTCTAGAGAAAGCGGTAGGGCACAGTCAAGTAGCCCCATGAGAGCCCCCTAAAATCAATCTAAATTCCGGCAGCGGATGCTTTAGCTGTGCTATGGTATCTAAGGTAACCTTGATTCTGCTCTTTATCTGGAGTGTGAGGTCAGGGGGAAAGTCCGCCAAAAGCATTCTCATAAGGCCTATCACAACCCTCTCGCCGAACCTAGGTCGCCTGTGGGTGTATTCAACATCTCATTTCTCCCACATTCTCAGTTCGGAGGAGCAGGACGGAGGTCTCAAAGGTGACCTTAATCATCCTAGTTCTGGTGAAAGAGAGGGCTACTGAAAGGGGAAGACGCTCCGCATCAAGATCAATATCTGCCTATCCTTGCTCATGCCCAGTTGGAAAGTCAACAGTTCATTCACTATAGTGAAGTTCAAGTGAAGGTAGGACTCCTATAGAGAAAGATTGTAGGCTCAAAGGACTCTGAGAGGCTTTCTTCAAGAAAGGAGTCTCCTGCTATTCATTATAAGTTGCCATTCTACCCTAAATAGGAAGCAATGCAATTCAGTTCATCCTGTCCCAGTGGGGCTCCCTTTGCCTTAGAGCCTGGGACCCGGGACTGAGTTGCTTCGGCACTACTCTTAGTTGCGTGTGACTACTCCTCATGCAAGAGCCATGGAGTGAGGACCAAGAGAGAGTATGAATTGACATAAGAGTTAGAGGTCTGAATCTGACCCATCACTTGAATATGAGCCACCTGGCATTAGCAATGAGATCTCCAAAGAGTATGTGAATGAGGCCCTTTCATCAAACCTAGCCGAAGCCTTCGAGGCCTATCGGGCAGCAGAGCGTCTTGTAAATTCCCACCCTTCTCGGTAGCTTCATTGGACAATTTAAGAAGCATTTAGTTGGAAAGGCATGGGTAAGGATCTGCATCTGGGGCGGCACATCTATTGAGTTCGGAACTAAGTAGGTGGTGTCGACTGGGATCTCTCCAAGCACTCGTGCACTTAAGGGCAAAGAAAGAAGTAGGGATTCGGTGGAGGGGAAGATTAAAGCTAGCACTTTTATAAATTAACTTCTAGGGCGGTCAAATAATTGAAGCCTTAACCTTGGCTCCTACTCCTAAGCTGCCCGATGAACTGCGACCCGATTCACTCGAAGCGGGTGGCACTTTTTGCGCTCCAGCTGTCGCGTAAGAGGGGCTAAGTTGTGGCTTTAATAATTTGCTCAGTTTGGGTATAGGTGGAAGCTTCCTAACGACGTAGAGACCATAGGAGGAAAGACCCCTCCTTCCTATTGGCGCTTTTAGGGCTCGAAATAGACTTGAAAACCATTCCTTAAAATAGATGTTCCTGCTAGGCTTGTTCCTCGCTCCATTCCTCTCTCCGCCATTTATTCAGAGAACTTCCGACCTTAATTAACCAAGGAGGACCGAGAAGGGGGAAGTAACCGCGATGAACTATTCACTTAACTGAGCTCCAAAGTGGCAGTGCGGCAGAGTTAGCAGACCCGTTCCGCCGAACAAACAAAACTGGTAGGGAGAGAAAGATAAAGTAAGGAGAGTCATGGAATGGTCTCATGGGAAAGAAAAGGAGCGAAGCGGAAGTGATCAAAGGAGAGGGAGAGCAGCTAATCGAATCGTACGTGGGAGAAGAGTACAGCTGTCAAGCCTATAAGGAGCGAACTCAGTGCAGTTTATAAGACTCAATGACACGGGAACGACAACTGAACTAAACAGGCCGGTTCACGAGAGAAGGTGCGGAGCGAAGGAGAAGTTGGAGATTCTGGGTGGGTCAGTCAGAAATACGATAAATCTGGTATGGTAAGCAAGCAAAGTTTGTGCAGTCAGTGGGGGTAGTAGGTGCGAAGGAGAACATTGTTTAGCAGGAGAGGTGAGGCCATACGAATGGGAGTGAGCGAACCCAGAAGCAGAGACAGAGAGGAGGTTTCAATTGAGGTGTGAAGGACAGTAACCGGATATGCGATGTGCGTGTTGAGTAGCGTGACGGAAGGAAGCCCCCATTATCTATTGAAGGTAAGCACCTACCAATTTGAATTAGGACGGCAGGAGGAGTGGACCAGTTTAGGATTCTCCATTTGAGTAAGGTAAGGTAGCTATATCCTTCTTGGAGTATCCTATGTGAGTGAGGCAGCTTTCTTTATCTTTCCTTGGGGACTAGTGATCATTTCATTGATTATTGAGGAGGATCTGATTCGACCTAGCATTTACAGTCCTAAGAAGAGTCCAATGAGTCTAGTATGTTGGAAGGTCTTACCGTTAGAGGGCTATGGAGGGGAGGAGTGATTCCAGGGGACCGTAAGGTAAGCTTTTGGTACCACTAGAGGAGAGTGTTATCAGAAGTAGCTTTAGAGGTTTAGTAGCAGAGCATAGGATGCATTCGATGATCAGTCCCAGGAGTCTTGGTGTGGCAATGGTGCTGTGCTATCGAACTCTATATGGTCAAGTAGTAGGAGCGTTATCAGTTTTGCAGAGGGCTCTTTTTCATGGTGTTGTGTAGGTGGGTTAGGCGCACCATGGAGCGTGGAATCAGTTAGGCTAATTTTCTATGGAGCAAGAGAACACATATTGTGTGGACTCTACTAAGTTAAGTATGGGGAGAGTAACGATGGGGACGGAGTAGTGGATCGGTGAGCTGAATTCCAATGTAATGTAGTCTATCGGTGAACAGTAATCTTCGTAGGCCGAAAGGGTACAGTGGTGGAAGCTAGCTATGGTCTTATGAGGTCAGGATCTAATCTATATGGGAAGTTATATCTTTCTTTCCAGGCCAGGCTTGTTCTGAGGATTAGCTGCGTTCAGGAGGGGAGGAACGAATGCAATGACGTGTTCATAGTTCGCTCCATGAAATTCCGCGAACCTCAAAGCTAGACTTCGTCACTTTTCGGCACCTAGAGCAGAGGTACCTCATGGTTTTCCCCGATCCGATCCTACTCATTCAAATTGATTGATAGAAGGAAAGAAGAAGAGAAAAGATCATAAGAAATGAACACTTGAATCACCAGAAAAGAAAGATAGTTGAAATATGCCTTATGCCACTATAGCTATCAAACTACTTGATGATGTTATCTAGAATAGTAAATTCATCAATATATTTGAAGCATTAGTGTGGGTTGTTCCTGCAGGTCCCAGCTAAAGCACTGATTCTTTGCGGCATCCATCGGACAAGCTACAATCATTTCTGGCTTTCGAGCCCATCCCAAAGCTTGGTTACGCTCCCCCCTATGCAATGATAGAATGTATGATTATTTCCGCGATCACATATCGCCTGATCCCCTTCCTATGCGTAACTACTCCTGGTTGGTTGGTCGGGCCTTCGTGAATGTCTTCTGCGGTATCTCCTAGTCCACACGGGATCTCCCTCTTTCGGAAAGGATTTGGCAGATCAGAGGCGCTATCAGTGGTTCGGATTGGGACAGCTATGCCTATGCACTTCATCTCTAACGCTTCTGTCCCATGTGTCGCATCTCTGGTCGACCTACTCTGTTGCTCTGCTCTCTCCCTTGGTACCACTGCGCTTTTATCAGCCGGCCTAGCTTGACAGCTTATGGTTCAGCATCGCTACTGCCCTGCCTGTCGCTACCCTCAGTCCTCGCGTGCTCCCGAGCCTCTGATTGAATGTCCGATTGCCTTCGTAGTAGCTATCCTCGTTCCCCGCTTGCTCCTCAGTCGATCTAGTGGTTTCAAGCCTAATTCAGGTCATAGGGATGACTGCGCTTGAGAAAGCGGGACCACCTATTCAGCTTTTGAAGATAGCAATTCCGATTCAAAAACACACAATCTTGAAAATTGACAACAGGAGTCTGATAGAATACTTGAAGAAATTGAACGAAGAAAAAGGAGAATAAAGGAGAGAGATTTGTCATCATCACTCCTATATGAGGAAGGTCCGGAGCGCCTTCCCTCCTATTGGTTGGGTTGCGTAGCCTTCTTCCCGATTTCCTTGCAATGGGTTCTGTCCGCTATTCCCGGGCTCCATTTGTGCTTCGAAAGGAACTGCCCAGGCTCCTATGATTGGCGAAACAAAAGGGTCCTTAATAGTGAAAGTTCAGGACACTGCGGGAGACTTCCTACGTCCAGAATCATCTGAATAGGTGCCGTAGCTAGGTCCCTGTCAGACTCTAAGCTGCTCGGCGAAAAGAACTGATAGAGTGCGTAGCCAGCCACAACCCCGTTCTCTTGATTTGAACCCTTGAGAACATCTAATGCCCAAAACCAGACATCTCACTTCTTTACTCCCGTACGCATAATTTACTAGGTTTTTGGGCTAGACTAGAAAGATTGTCATCGTTCGGAACTTATATGAGATGAGAATGAAATGAACGCTTACTCGAACTGAGCTAAGCTGCTCCCGCTATCGGGGGGGCTTGTCCCGCCGGGCTAATGAGTCCTTCGTCATTGCTTCCACCTTCCTCCTCTCCGTAGGCATAGAATAGAAATTTAACCCGTCCCCGTCCCATGCTCATGCTATTCCTGAAGAGAGAGTACGAAAATAGACTACTTGGTCATCGGCGTAGAAAGATCTCCGGACCATACGTCCTTGCATTCGCTTCCACCTGGGACCGCTGCTCCTACTGCTGATTCTCTCTCCTTGTCTCCGGACTAGCTACTCTCTTTCTCTATATCCCTCAAGCATTGTCCTGATCTGCCTAGAGAACTTAAGCAAGGAAGACCAATCATGCCTATGCCTATCCGGGGACAAATATTAATTCCCTTTCTATATAATGCCCGACTCGTTCGCTACTTCCCATTGCGTTCGCAGGCACTTCCTCTCCGGTCTTGGGAAGGCACTCGTACTCCTCTCTCCTCTGCTTTAGTCTGTGAACTTGATCCAATGAACTGAAATAAACGGAGCATTCACTGAACGTTCGTTATTTTATTAGTTGAAAGTCTCGAGACGATTCACTTAACGAAGTCAGTAATGATTGATTTGTCTCCTTGAACTGAGCTCCAAAAGCTACCAACGGGATAAGAAAGCAACATTAAGAGGGGGAATGGACCGAGAGAGAGGATGGCCCGGGCATTATATAACACGACTGAGCCTTACGGCTTCCCTCGGGACTGACCTTAGACGCTTAGCGGAGTTCCATGCCTTAGCGGAGTTGCGTTCCATGCCTTAGCTGAGTTTAGTAGTCAATTTATATCGCTTGGAACTTGATAGGCAGCAGGCTGTGTATGAAGTGAAAGGAGCTCGTTCAACTCAACTAATAAAGGAATGAACTGAGAACCTATGAAATAAAGGCATGAAATAAAGGCTGCGTCGACTTCGCATTCGCCCTGCGCTGCGCATCAAAATCAAGTTAAAAAGTTCACAAGTTCTGCGCTTAAGTGAAAGCTCCAAAAGTGATTGACGATAACTTTATTTAAAATAAAATAAAAGCCGCCCATTAAAGTGAAAGTCGGGATTGACCCAGCTCGTGAACGAAGCTCAGTGAAAGGAGCGAGTGACGCAGAAGGAGAGCACAAGTCGAGTGAGAAGTTATTGAATGAAGTGAGAAGAAATTGAAAAACTTGCCGGTTCTTTCTCTTTCAATTAGAAAGTGAGTACTTTTCCAGTCGGACTTCCAGTCGGATGAAGATGAACTGAGCTCCATTCTCCCCGGGAGTGCCTGAAGAAGAAGGTAAGACACGAGAGTGGCTTCAGTTGGGCTAAAGTTGTGACTAAAGCGACCAGCGGGAAACATGAGGCCAGCAGGCTAAAAGGAGCGGTCCAACTTTAGAGCTGAGAGCTGGAGCGAAAGAGCTTTTAGTTATGTTTCATTCAGTTGAGAAGAGAAGAGAAGAACTAAAGAAATTAGTTCTCTGCCATGGTCCAGGGGAGCGCAGAATCCACTCTGTACCCCACACCCCATTCCTATTCCTAGGTACAGGCAGTGGAGCGCGGCCCTGTATATATATTTGGCAACTGCAGAGCCCAATCACACTGAAGAGGTCGGGTCGGGTCTTTCCAGTGAAACTCAACTAATAACGAAAGTAAAGTCAAGACTTATATTCGTATGGCCAGAAAGAAAGTAACATAGTCAGTCTAGGGCACTATAGCCTAGTCGTGAAGGGAATAGACTGAGGTGTTGATCTAGGCCATCCATAGCTCGGTAATTTATAAAGCAGGAAAGTCATGAAAGGACTGACTATTTAGGCCGGTAGAAGGAGCAAAGCTTTCCCCGGGATAAGAAAGAATGGACCGACGGGAAAACGAGAGCGAAGAATCATTCTCCAACGGGTGCGCCTAAAGAGCAGAGCGACTGAAAGGAGCGATTCACGGGTTTAGATTCAGTTGAGCGACTTCAAGGATAAGAAAGCTGACACTTGACCTTGCTTGCACTCCGTTCATTCGATCCATGGCTTGAAGCAGGGAGTTCATTCGATCAATA
>NW_027433301.1:0-3919 GCF_044706935.1 Curcuma longa
TTCTTGAGCAATGGAAGAGATGGATGACCTAACCTACAATGAGCCTCGAAAGGAGAAGTTACACTCGAGCAAGCAAGGGATCTTGGGACAGATGTGTCAAGAATGTAGAGGCCTCCAGACTCATGTCCTTTACCAATAATCTTCTTCGTCAAAAGATCCTGAAATAAATAATGATCGGGAAAAAATGAGATGCAACAGTTAAAATTACGAGTTAATTGACTAATAGAGAGGAAATTAAAAGATAAATTAGGTAAATGTAAGACAGAGGATAAAAAAAATAAAGGAGTAGGATTGATAGTGTCAGATCCGCGAACACAAGAGGAAGACCCATCAGCTAAAGTAACAATAGAAGTGTTAGATTTGAGTGAAAAAATAGAAAAGAGACTAGAATTACCTAGCATATGATCTGTGGCCCCAGAATCAATGACCCATTTAGAGGATGAAGAAATGAGACATATGTTGTGGTTACCTGAATCAGCAATACCACTGATATAGGAAGATGCAGATTTGAGTGATTCCTGATATTGAGAGAACTTACAAATTCATCTGCAGAGATAAGAACTGATTTATCAAAGATATCATTAGTGGATGCAATATGAGCCAATTGTTTTTGTTGATTTTTATACTGAAGCTTTTTGCACTCAGACTTTGTATGGCCCGGCTTACGACAATAGTTACAGATAATACCATTAGAATTTGGCGTTCGAGTTTTAATGTCTTGTGAACCTCCTCCTTTGTTTCCATTGTGAATAGTTGACTTTTTAGGCACATAATTAGTATTGAGACTTACCAAAGCACCACTAAGTGGAACAGGGGTAGTACTTTCTGTACAAATAATGCGACTAAATACATCTTGTAAGGAGGAGACCTCATAGTCAGATAGAATTTGTGATTTAGCAGATTCGAAGTCTGGAGATAAGCCAACGAGAAAGCTTATGATAGCCATCTGCTCTTGTTGGCGTTGTTGAACCTTCATATCAGGGCTAAAGGGCAGCAACATATTAAGCTCCTCATGTCTTCTTGAATGCCATAAAATAATTAATCAGTGGCTGATCTTGCTTTTTCACACGGTAAAAAGTTTTGTAAACCTCATACATACGGGAGATATTCCCTTTTTCAGAATACAGAAATTCTAGATAATCCATCAATTTTTTAACAAATTAATAGTGATTAATCAAACCAATTACCTTACTATCAATACAATTTCAAATCTGAAGAAACAAGCGAGCATCCTCTCTATCTCAGCCACGTCTGCCTTGAACCATCTTGAAGAGGGTTATCAGTCAAATGCCCATCTTTGTCAATACTTCGTAGGTAAAGATGAATAATTTTACTCTAGTCCAAATAGTTTGAACAATTTAACTTGTAATCCGTGATTTTAGACACCACAGACACAATATCCGTTATAACAGAAGACTTATTTTCAGCCATAAGGTTTTATTCCAAAATATGTGAAATAAGAGATAAACGAAGGAGCAGGAAAAGTGACCAACTTATCTGCAGGAAGGAAAGATCGCGGTCTAAGGATGGTTTCATTGTCCCTCAGATCATAAAAACTGCGCCTGCTGGTGTTGGAAAGGACGTGCGTGATCGCGTCTGAGGAACGAAGCGCCGAGAAGGACGCGTGTGATCGCGTCCGAGGAGCAAAATGCCTACAAACGGAGGGAGGACGCACGTGATCGCGTTCGAGGAATGACTTCATCGACGGCTGTGGATCAGAAAGAAGGAGCCGACCAAGTCCAATCCGAGCCGAGAGAGGAACGAGGGCATAGCCGAAGGTCGAGGGCGCGAGGACGAAGCACCTTTGGGAGTTGAGGAGGACGCGTGTGATCGCGTCGTGGGCGTCGAGGACGAAGCGCTTGCCTGCAAAGCCTCGATCTGCTAATCTGCTCCCACATCACGACCGAGGAAAAGTCGAAGGACGCGATGCGAAGCCAAAGGATGAAGCGCCGGAGAGAAGAAAAAAAAACAGAAAGAGGAAAGTCTAATGCTCTGATACCATGTTGAACAAAATATCCAAAAATAATAATTCATATTCCTCTTGTATCAACCCTTTACATGAGAGGTTTATTTATATATAAACTAGAAATCTTTCTAAGGAAAGAATCCAACTAAAGAAACTATAATTAAGTTAATTGACAACTACCTAATTGAGAATATATATTAACTAATATATACAGATAATACATATTTACTTGTTATTGTTGGACATTGTTGCTACTTATATGGTGATGAATGAGTAATCAATAGAGGACTTATAACTCTTGGTAAAAGATAAGGGTATATTGCACAATCAATTCGATTGATGACCACTTAGAGTTCTCAAGCTAATGTTCCTTCCACTAGTTTATGGTTGTATTGTCTGATTACTTGATGTATAAAGACTAATTGAAGTACTAAGAGCACATTGCGATAAAAGATGATAAAAGGATTAATATTGCACGATAACTGTATTATAGAAAGACTTTTGTAGATATCATCAATTTTAGAGTAATGGGTAAGGGGAACACAGAGCTAAGCCTTGACACAACGGTAAAGTTGCTGCCATATGACTTTGAGGTCACGGGTTCGAGTCGTAGAAACAACCTCTTACAAAATACAAAAGGAAGACTGTACACAATAGATCCATTGTGGTTCGACTCTTCCCCGAGACCCCGCACTGTGGCTAGCTCTCGTGCACCGGGTAGTCTTAACATCTTGCTAGAGATCAATATACCTAAATCGATGAAGAGGGCTTTCATGTGGTATCAAAGAGTTTAATAGCCTAAGTGCATTGTCACTATTTCTAGGAGTCTAGAGAGTCACAAACATAAGGCTCGATTCACGACATGAGATGCATGTAGCTTGAGAGAGGACTACTGGATAATTAAGAATTTATTATCTGAAATTAACTAATTAATTAATTAAGAGTAATTAGGATTAAATCTTAATTAATCTCTTACAATTAGTTTAGATCAAAATGTCGAGTTTAGTTCTCATAGCTATAAATAGATGACTTAGGTTGAGACAATTAATGCTCATCCAAAATGTAATTAGATTATGACCTAGTTGTCTAACCTCTCTCTCCTCTCATCCACGTTGATACCGACTACTTGCCACCAATGCCACTTCAATGAGCTTGACAAGACATCCTCATCCCTCTCTTGCCAATTGGCATTAACACCTCCGTGGTATGATGAGAGTTTGCATTGTGTGGATAACCTAGAGGAAGTGTAACTTTGTGCATCTCTTACGAATGATGGTATGATAAAGATTTTTTTTAATGTTTTAAATTCATATGCTTGATTTAACAATGCTAGGAAAATTAGCAAAACAATTTAAAATAAGTTGATTTTGTTATGCCATTGTGCCTCTGTCCGCTGTGATGACCAAGCAAATGCTAGTTATAAAAAGATCCTTTGAAGAAAAGTAATGTTTCCATGGAGGGTTTTAGTCCCTGTTAGTTCAAGTGGGGGCATGGAGAAGGAAAGATTGAGGGATCTTATAAAGATTCTTGGTAGAAACTGTTGGTGTCCCGGTTAGTTTTGATATGATCAATCAGGTTAAGTTAGGTCCTAGGTTGTTCTAATCCCTCTGTTAAGTGTGCAGGAACTTAGGTATGGAGGAAGTTGAGCGTAAGACGTAGCGGATGAGAAGGGTTGGGCGGGGAAGTGAGCCGACGGGCTCGGTGTAATCCGAGGGACGCAGAAGCTACGGAAGAGTACGTCGGTGGATCGAGAAGGACGTGCGCGACGTCCGAGGGACGAGAAGCCGGGAGGAAGCACGCTCGAGGGGCTAAAGGTCAGAGTCGGGTTCGGGTGAGCCTAACTCCGGTTGGTCAGAAATCACCCAATCGACGATTCTACAAAAAATCAACAAAAGTCAAATCATTGACTTTGATCATTGACTTTTTGACTGTTGACTTTGACCGTTGACTTTC
>NW_027433302.1:0-4406 GCF_044706935.1 Curcuma longa
AGCTACTGCTGCTGCACTTCCCATTGGCCTGTGGGACTCTCCTTAGAAGCAGCTGCTGTGCTTTCTCCACCCCCTTCGGTTGTGGAGTTGGCTGGTTGGTGCAGGGGCAGTCCTGGTGTGGGTGGTTGGCTGCAGGAGGTGTCGAGGCGCCTCCAGGTGTGCGGTAATGACACCCCTGGGCATGACATACATTCTAACTGGTTATATGTTTATTTGCTTGGATATTCTACATCTTCAACTTTAACCAGATTCACTTATGTTCTGTGATCAAAATGGTGGCTACAGTACTTCTGTACGAGAACTAAAATGAGAATTTGTAGGTATAACCATTACCATTTGAAGGAACTAGCAACTGTTGGATTTAATTTCTTAATTATGGACTTCATTATAATTTATATATGCGGATACGAATCAAACCAATTTAAGTAATCTAATTAAAGTTTATCAGGTTTCGGATTATTGATGTGGATTAAAATATGTAGAATCCGTTAGTCCGTTCCGATATTATTATGGATTAAATTTATTGAATTTATTAATCTATTTTGGTATTATCGGATAGGGATTAAATATAAAGAATAAGTCAATCTGTTCCGTTATTATCTATATATGGGTTGATAATGGATTGGATATCTATATAAGGGTTTGGTCCCCGAGGGTTTAGGGCATCATGTGACATCGCTTTCGTTTCTCACTGACGAAGGCTTTACGGTGCTATCACCCTAATTCCCTTGGAAGATATTCCTTTTCGCTTCCGCTTTACTTTCTTCTATAGGGATCAAGCAATTGGTGTTGCAGGACAAGGACAATGGTTCTCCAAACAGGTTCCTTGTCATTATGTTTTATATTTTATATATTAAACTATAAAATTCATAGAAACTAGATCCTTATTCTTATATTTCCTATTTAAAGTTCTAATTTAGTTTATAGAACTTATGCTGCTTAGGATTTACAAGTTTTGTTGGATTTAATTTCTTAATTATGGGCTTAATTGTAATTTGTATATGCGGATATGAACCGAACCCATTTAAGTGATCTAATTAAAGTTTATCGGGTTTCAGATTATTGATGTGGATTAAAATATGTAGAATCCGTTAGTCCGTTCCAATATTATTATGGATTAAATTTATTGAATTTATTAATCCATTTTGGTATTATCGGATAGGGATTAAATATATAGAATAAGTCAATTTGTTTCGTTATTATCTATGGACTGATAACGGTTCAGATCTCTATATAAAGGTTTGGTCCCCGAGGGTTTAGGAAATTGACATATCACCTTCGTTCCCCATTGACGAAGGTTTTATGACGCCGTCACCCTAATTCTCTTGGAAGACCTCCCTTTCGCTTCCGCTTTATTTTCTTCCACAGGGATCAAGCAGTTGGCGTTGCATGACAAGAATAATGGCTCTCCAAACAGATTCCTTGTCATTATGTTTTATATTTTAATATATTAAACCATGAAATTCATAGAAACTAGATCCTTATTCTTGTATTCCCCAAAAGGCTTCGTACCATTGTAGAGATTTATATGGATTCCATCAGATCTAACAGTGGTATCAGAGAAGATCCATGTGGTGGGAGTTCCATTAAGGGGTCCATTGGGACCGTTAAGGGGGTGGATTCATTGGGATTTGTACCAATAAGAGGTCTGTTGAGACCGTTAAAGAGGATTAAGGGGGCAGGTCTGTTGGGATCTGTACCAATAAGGGGTCTGTTGAAACCGTTAAAGAGGAGATCCCAGTGGTCCTTTGTTTGAGGGGTAGATTGTTGGA
The DNA here is from genome assembly GCF_044706935.1 of Curcuma longa. Lineage (NCBI taxonomy): Eukaryota > Viridiplantae > Streptophyta > Magnoliopsida > Zingiberales > Zingiberaceae > Curcuma > Curcuma longa. Next base: position 1,773 of record NW_027433302.1, read on the forward strand.
ATAGCAATTAAAATCCCACATTGGAAATATATGGAAAAGATCTTGGAGTTATAAGATGGAAAATATCTCATTGGTATAAGGCCTTTTGGGTATAGCCTAAAAATAAAACCATGAGGGCGTTGACCCAAAGTGGACAATATTGTACAGTTATAGAGATATATATGGATTCCATCGGATCTAACAGTGGATTGTCAACGAGTTGGAAAATTTGTGATTGTAGGTTATACAATGCCCATTTGATGGAACTAGTAATCTTACATTTGTAATTGTCAATGAGTTGGACAATTTGTGAAGGCAACATTTAAGATAAATCTCTTTCTGCAAATAATCTATTATTATTCATATTTTGCTGCAAGCAAATCTATCATTATTCATATGCCGCTCCAAAACTTAAAACTTCGTGATCCATTCTGCATGTCTTGTTGTACTTCAGATCAGTTTAGTTATGATTTCTCCTAACTAAACTACAAAATTAATTAGTAACATACAATAAAATTTTTGGCAGATAATGCTTGTTGGGTTGTAAAGGTGCAAACATAGTCCCACATCTATAACACATGGAAAAGATCATGAGTTTAAAAGGATGAAAGATATCTCTATTGGCTTGAAGTCTTTTGGGAAGAGCCCAAGAGCAAAGCCATGAGGGCTTAGGCCCAAAGTGGACAATATCATGCCATTGTGGAGATACAGACATTCTTTAGACCCTTCAATTGGTATCAGAGCGAGGCCGCTCTTCACCGGACTAACCACCGGATGAGCCATGATCCGGATCTAACCATGTGGGTTGAACCTTAAAACAAAAAAAGTGGGGGCTCCCGTGTTTGAATCAAGAGGACCAGACACTGGGCAGGAAGTCCTAGTAGGTCGAGTGGACCGAGGGGCAGGAAGTCCTGGTTGCGGCTGGGCAGGAAGTCCTAGTAGGTCGAGTGGACCGAGGGGCAGGAAGTCCTGGTTGCGACTGGGCAGGAAGTCCTAGTAGGTCGAGTGGACCGAAGGGCAGGAAGTCCTGGTTGTGGCTGGGCAGGAAGTCCTAGTAGGTCGAGTGGACTGAGGGGCATGAAGTCCTGGTTGCGACTGGGCAGGAAGTCCTGGTGGGTCGAGGATTCAGACATCAAATGGAGGCTTTCCGTTTGAGGGGGGCCTGTGGTCCTTTGTTTGAGGGGGGGATTGTTGGGTTGCAAAGGTGCAAACATAGTCCCACATCTATAACACATGGAAAAGATCATGGGTTTAAAAGGATGAAAGATATCTCCATTGGCATGAGGCCTTTTGGGAAGAGCCCAAGAGCAAAGCCATGAGGGCTTAGGCCCAAAGTGGACAATATCATGTCATTGTGGAGATACAGACATTCTTTAGACCCTACAATGCTTTGCTATCATGATCGTCATTGCCTGAAATGTTCCCCTCTTTATTGTAGGATGTTACTAGTATATCGTATAACACATTCAACTTAATGAGACTATTTATTGTCTCTCCTCGTGACGACGTTGATATATTTTCATCACTATTCCTGTGCAACCTTTTTCACGTGTTTCTTTCCCGACTAAGAAATTACCCCAAGAACAATAAATGATGTGAAGCTCATAAATGCTGGAAAAATACTAGATAACCACCAAACTATTGCTGAGTTAAGGGTATCTGTTGGTGAGCTTCCTGGTGGTCTGATCACTATGCATGTTGTAGTTCGGCCTCCTGTATTTGACAAAACTGATGGTACTTCATTTCTTTCTTTGCTCATGCACAAACTTACCACTACTGTCAAAGTAACTTTATACCTTTTAGGGATTGGATTGTTCATTACTTACTTCCTCTCTTGTTTGCAACACATCTTTTACTTCAGCATAGTTCAAAACATAATATTGAGTGTTGCTGTATCTGTTATACCATCAAGTAATAGCTATTTCTTAGGATAAAATTGGCCTGGAATATTGATAGATTATAATTACCTTATTTATAAAATATTTTTTCTTGCTTGTTCAATTTCTGTCTCAATGATCACAGATCCAGCATTTTTGTCAACTGTGTTTTAGTTTCAATGCAAATTGGAAGCTTGGCATTCATATGCAATACCTTTCATCTGTAGTATCAATTTTGTTCTTATATCAATATATTGATGCATTCTATAGTGGTTTGATATTGTCATCCTATTCTTTCGCCCTGAATGGATCGCTGTAACCTGATTGGACTACATGCATGTGTTCTCACTTGATGGCATATCAACAGGGGGCCCCTGACTTATCTGACTACTTTATAATTATCCTATTTCTTTAGGTATAAGCTTACTATGTTTTGTCTAAATATGCTTTAGTGTTATGGTACTTAAACCAAGTAGTTATCATTAAAAAAAATGATATCAACTTTCATATAGAATTTTACCCAACTCTTCAATTAACTAAGTAGTGATTATGAATTCATCCAACATACATGTTTTTTCTGTTTACGTTCTACCATTCAATGCCGATTGAACAAAAACTATAAATGTGATTCTTGTTGCTTTTACCTCATACACATGGAACATGTACCGCTGTTGGGTTAAGATTTTGTTTGGTTTAACTAGATTGACAATTGGGTTATAATAACAGACAGTCACATGTCCTTTCAGGGGCGGCTTAAGCCTACAGGGGGCCCTAGGCG
>NW_027433303.1:0-12090 GCF_044706935.1 Curcuma longa
AACTAGCACGTTTAGACTCTTTGGTTAAACAAGCAGTCGATCTCACTGCTAGAGACATTAAATGTTGAGAGTTAAACGTGGATGCTAGTTAAAGGTAACTAGTTCATTGGAGTGACTTGCCTTGAGATTTCATATAGTTCTATATATATGTCAATGAAGATCTCAATGCAACTTAAGTGCGAGTTTCCTTTGACTTGCGGTATTCAAGTCACCTTGGTCATGGAGACTCATACTTTGACATCTTAAGCAAACATCTCCAAGGAGGTGTGAACCCGAGATAATTGGGTATAAGTTGAAGTGCCCGAAGGTGTTTGAATAGCCCACAGAGGATTCATCGCTCCTTGAAAAAGGAGACGTATACTCTGCGACCGCTTGTTAGGATTGTTACTAAAAGTCTTTGGTTAAAGCATTACATGTTAAGAGTATAGTACTCTTGGACACATGTACAAGTAACTTGAATCCACAGGATAAGAAAGTAGGTTGGACTAGGTATGACGTAGTCAGCCTAGTAGGGACCAACACATAGATCATGTGCTGAGCTAAGCAGGTATAAGACGGTGAAAGGAACGAGACACGTTTAATTGGAGCTGCTGAAGGGTTAAAATTGTACTGGAATCAATCGTTGATTTTTTGATCAATTGGGGATTATGATGTACTACTAGGTGCCACTCATGCTCGTTTCATAATTAATAGTTAATTATGGGCAACTAGTATAACCGGGAACCTATTGGGTCACACACACTATAAGTTCTCTGAAGGACTTAAAACGAGTTTGAGAATTAGATTCTCAGAACGAGAGTTAAAGTCTAGTTGGATTGGACAAAGGACAATATGATGGAATTTATCTTACGAAAATGAAATGAACGAAACTAATTTCGTTCAAATCAGAGGTCGTTTGGTTAGTGAACCAAATGATTCAGTTTTGAACCAAACTTGAACCAACTTGGTTTGGTTCATGATGGAAGAGGTTTTGGCAAAATGGAAGAGATGGTGAGATTCATCTTGTGAAGATGAAACGACCAAAACTGGTTTGGTGTGATAAAAGGAGAAAAATAAGGTTTTTTGGCGCAGCGCTACATCTTGCTCTTGGGTGCGCCGCTGTCTCCGCTTCCCCGTCCATGCAAGTGTTGCCAGACTGGAGATCCATTGTCACCGGCTGCAAGCAAGTGGGTGGTAGAAACCCTAGGTGGATCTCATCTTCCTCCTTTCTCTTAGCCGCCACCGCAACTCGCCGTTTGCAACTAAAGCCAGGTCGTGTGATTCAGCTGTCGGCTTCAGTCCTCTGCTTGATCGGATAAGTGTCGTCGGCCTGCGGCTGACCTGAGCTTCCCAAATGCGTGATCAGTCTTCTCCCAATTGCGATAACAGTGGAGAACAGGGGATAGCACGTTTCTATTCCTGGCTGATGGCTTGATCGCGTGTGTGCCGATCATCTTCTTCCGGTGGTGAGCCCTGAAAACCCTAACCGAGTTGCACGCGTGGTTTCCCTTAAGATCACGTTATTTCTCTCTATTTTGCCCACGTGAGGGAGAGGAGCCGCTGCCTCTGTTTGTTGTCCAAGGTCGGAGCCCTTGCCAGAGCATAGCCTTTGTCGGAGTGGAGTCTTTGTCGGAGCTGCTGCCGCGTCGATATTGGAGCTGCTATTGGAGAGGGGTTGACTCGAAAGTTTGTGAAGTTGCCGAAGTGTGTGTATTCTCTGTTGTTGAAAATTGTTTTCAATCACCGGAGTAGTCGTATGCGGGTTTGCTACCGAAAGTTTATGAAACTTTCGGATAATTATTTCATCATTGTCAGAAAGTTTTTCCGATCGTTTGTCCTAAATTCGGCGCTCAAAGATTGACCACCGGAAACTACATCGGAAATATAATTTTTGATGATAGTTAGAAAGTTCCGGAACAATCGCGACAAACATTGTTGCGTGGTTTCCGGAATAAGGTTTCTCTCGAATTGATCGTTATCGATCGTCGGCTAGTACCAAAGACGATGACATGACTCATGACTTTCGAAGCCGTCCAGACCAGGGATTGTCGTGGATTATCAGTAAAGGTGGAATTTCGACGAGGATCGCTCGATTGATGCCAACTCTGCTCAACGTCATCATCCGCAAGATACACATTTAGAATAATTTATTATTTTGAAAATTTTAATTTCTTGTCATGTATATGTTATTTCCTGTTTTGCCATGCGTGTGTTGTGATAATAATTAGTTTATTTATTTATTTATTTATTTCTACTGCGTACGTTTTTGAAATGTGTAAACACGCGCATTACACTGGGATGATCCCAACATGTAGCACGATGGTGATATGAGTTCTCAAAAGTAGACTCAGATTCACAATCTCAGATCTCATGATTTTTAAAATTCCGTATCGTTAGACGTTGGGTTAATTCTACAACTTACCTCTGTAAGTTCTTACTCATTATCACGTCCTGAATGCTACATCCACAATGTTCGGCTTCCTCAATCGGAACCTATCTATTGCGACAGTGATGTCGGACAGGATAGTGATTATCCTGTGGACAATATTGGTTCCGTTGATCAACTACGATTGTTGGAAATAAATCTTCTAAAATATATTGATTCAAAAGAATAGCAAGAGATAGGAAAATAAACGACACTGTCGAAAATACTATTAAACGAAAAATTTCTTGTTCCTTAAACATTAACTCATAAGATATTTATATAGACTCAAATCTTAAGAAAAAATCCTAATACAAAGAAATTTTTTTAACATACTCAAAATCCAAAAAATCCTAAATGGACTTAAAATCCTATGAAAAAAAATCTTAACAAACTCAAAATCCTAAAACTCTTAAACGGACTCAAATATAAAAAATAGGAATTTTCAAAACTATTCTAAATACCAAAAATTCTAAAAATTACTAAAAATAAAAATGATCAAAATTAGTAATAAAAATTTTTGAATCCTCCTACATCAGCCGCCCTAAGTTGAAAAAACTCATCCGTGAGTTTAAAGTGGTGTTAGGTGGTTCACCAAGGAGGAAGATCAACTTTGACATCAATTTGGTAGAATCCATCGTCGTCTCCATTGTCATCACATTTGCTACTTGTCGCAGCTTCCAAATAGGCGAAGCGGCTTGCTCCTCAAGCTCCTTAATCACTACAGCGACCTGCAACCACCAGCCTGAACTCCGCATATGGTGATGCACAACGAGCATCGCCACCGCGCATGCAGCCACTCACTCACCATCGTCGATCAGCCACCTTCCCCAAGATTACTCCCAATCCTAGCAGATCCGACGAGCCGTTGCCCACCTCCTAAGCAACCCAACAATCGAGGCTCGGAGCTTTGTTTTCTAAGATCCTTTCATAGGAGGTCAAAAAAGAAATTAGCGTAGCTACAGTAATTGAAATTAACAAATTAGTTGACATATAATTTGAGAAAAAAGATTGGCAAGACATATGTACTAAAGAGGGGATATTATTGACGTAGATAGTTGACTTCCCTTGATTTTCTTTATCCACAAGAATATCTTCATTCAAATCACAATCATCTACTATTTCTTTGGTTCCATTAGTTGAAATATTTATTTACATTTGCTCATGTCCTTCTAATACAACCGAAGTATTTAGTATTTTCCATGTCATTGGATAAATCTGTTTGATGCGGCATCATGTCTGTTGAAGTTAAATCATCTGAATGGTCAACAAAGTTTTGGACAAGGCTTGGTGCTTTCTTTGAAGGAGAAGCCTCCTATGTAGTGGAAGCGTCGGCGCATCTAGAAGCATTGACAAGGGCTTGATTGAGCAACCCGCCAACATCGGGGTCGAGACAAAGAATTGGATCACCGACTATTTCATCGACAACTTCCTCGTTATATATTGGCTTGCCAGTTGGCTCGGTCTCATCTTCGTCATGATGAATAAATTGGGGTGTCAAGTCAATATAAGACAAGATGATAGAGATTAGGATTTCGTCGATAGATAAACTAGGTTGTTGATTGCCATTGGACAAAGTGGATTTCTGGTCTTCGATCAATACTTTCGCCTAGGTCTATCTCCTCTTCATCAGCATCGTCATAAACTGGATCACCAAATATTTTGATCTTGTCATCGTCTTCATCATCTTTGCCGATCAATATATTGTTGCCCTGTGAGGACAGCTGGATAAAATACGAATCCTGAGGATAAGTTGTCAACAATTTTGACCTAATAATTGACTTTTAGTTTTGTGACTTTTCACCAACTAGGACACATTGAGAACTTGCATCTTGTGTCAATGTATGAAGTCGTTGAGATAGAGATTGAGTGTATTCAAATGGAAGAAAGTAATTTTTCATCTTCTTCTTCATCTTCTCCCAATTTGTGATCTTAACTTTGCCCTGTCTGTCTTGTGAGCATCGCAATTGCTCCCACCATGTTGATGCTCGTTCGGTGAGTTTGATGACTACCAATTTGACTTTTACATGATTGAACACTTCCTCATAATAAAAAATTCTCTCCACTTTGTTATGCCAATCAAGAAATTCCTCAGTTCTAGAAAATTTTGACAAGATCAACTAGAAATCCAATATCTTTATACCACTTCTTTTGACCATAGCTTTTGCGATTGTGATAGAAATTTTTAAAAGTGGAAGAATTAGGATAAAGAGAACTTACGATCTTGCGGTATTAGACGTTGAGATAACTTTGCAACTTTTCTCTGTAGATCAAGAATCTCATCTTGGGTGCTATGATCACAGTGTGAAACTTCTTTAGCCAGAATTTGCCTGTTATGATCACAATCATGACCATGACGATGATCCATCGGATCTAAGAGCTCTGATACCAACTGACATCAGACGGGATAACGATTATCCTACGGACAATATTGATTCCGTTGATCAACTGTGATCGTCGAAAATCAATCTTGTAAAATTGTTGATTCAAAAGAATACCAAAGATAGAAAAATAAACGACACTGTTAAAAATATTATTAAATAAAAAACTTCTTGTCCCTTAAACATCAACTCAATAAAATGTTTATATAAACCCAAATCCTAAGAAAAAAAATCCTCATAAAAAGGAAAAATTTCTTAGCATGCTCGAAATCCTAAAAATCCTAAACAAACTTAAAATCCTAGGAAAATTTCTTAACAGACTCGAAATCCTAAAAATCTTAAACGGGCTTAAAATCCTTAAATATAAAAATAGAAAATTTTAAAACTACTCTAAATACCAAAAACTCAAAAATTACTAAAAATAAAACTTATCAAAATTAGTAATAAAAATCTTCGGATCCTTCTACTGTATCAGACAACAACCACAACCACAACGACATTCCATTGGATCTGATGAGCTTTGATATTAACTAACACTGGACAGAATAGCAATTATCCTATGGACTGAAGGGAGAGGAATTATGGAGAAGACAAGATGAGATATTGACAAACAAAGAGAAATCACAGTCGTCTCTAGATTTTTGTCAAAAAAATTTTATTCAATAATCAAAAGTCCCCTAAAAACAACTAAACATAAATAAACCTTAAATAAAATCCTATCTTGCAAACATCAAAAATACCCTCAAATCCTAAAATAAAAAATTACTATAAATAGTAAAAAATATATTCAAAGCCTCTAAAAGTGCACTAAACGATGTCTGATGAACTCAAAAGTGGTTGGTTACAAGTAAAACTAGTAATGAATACAAATATTTGAAAGAGCTCCTATTAGAAATCGATCGTGTCTTGTTCTAATACCCGAGTCAAAAGTTATGGCTCATTGAAGTTTGACTCCTCCTACGTCAATCTTACATCACACCACTTCACAATGCATGCCAGATGTATCTTAACTCATTTACCAATGTGAGTCAATATAAACAACACGAATAATAACTTGTCAATATATAAACAATAACACAAACAATGAAATACATAACTGAAACTCTAACAACACTAAACAAGGGCAACAAGGTTGAGGAAATTGAACAAGTCAAGCAATGTAGTGAATGTACATAAACAATGTATTCGCGGAAATCAAACAAGTCAACACCTAGTCAAAGGAATCAACTCATCTTGATTCACTACTAGTTCTGCTACAAACCACCAATGTGAATTTAGTTTGAGCTTGATTTGAACCTACTGCAAGTCAAACGACTATGATATTTACCAACAAATTTAACATCCAAATATCCTCTAAAATTGAAAGTAAACAATCCTAATAATCTATAATTATATTTACATAAATCTTTTTAAGTTTTCTAAAATATAACAAATATGCTTCATGGACACCATTCTTATCACAAATTAATGAGGTACATGTTTTAGAAATGTATTGTCTTGAGTGTCGATTGAAACCGTTGCATAGTCTTGTGAGCACAACTTTTGGTAAATGAATTTTGAAGGGGAACCAAAACATTCTTCATCCTCCACCATTTCCTGATTTGAGTTGTCGAGTAAGAACTCAACTCCATTTGATGAATGAATTTCTAATTTTATTAAGCCAGGTAAATTGATCATGTTTGCTAATCAAAGTGTTATGTTTATAGTCTGGCTTAGTATTGGGCTAACAATAACATTGTAAGGAATGCACTCAATGTCAAAAAGGTATGATTTTCTTGTTGTTTCAATCATTTAAAGACCTTACGATATAAAGAACTAGAACACAAATGAATGGAGCTTGAAGTTAAATGCCTCACATTGTAAGGAAGGCACTCAATGTCAAAAAGTTATGCTTTTCCTATTGTTTCAATCATTTAAAGACCTTGTGATATAAATAACTAGAACACAAATGAATGGAGCTTGAAGTTAAATGCCTCATGAGTCATGTAAATATTGTTGAAGGGGACAATTAAAGAATGGGTAAGGTGTAATCTTCACTGTATGCAATATACCTCAATAGTAATATCAAGTATCATCTAAGGCTTTTGGACAAAGGATATCGATCGTTGATAAAAATGTGATAACATTCATGCCAAGCGCCCCTCATCGCCGATCCCAAGGTTAGATGAAGGGAGGTAAATCAAGTATCGAGTGACCCCCTATATGGGAGGGTTATTTGCCACAGCCACGACTTGAATCCTTACTTGTTGATGCAACTCTATCATTCGCGTACCAACTCGGCTACATCCTTGGGGACTACAAAGAGGATATAGTGCTTTGGTTTACAGGTGATCAAATTAATATGAACATTATTTGTCACTTTGTCAGAGAACATTTTGGTCATTGCAAGGTTTCTTCATTTCTAGTGATGATCATGATTTGGTGGTACCCTTCTCGGGGACAAAATAATGGATAAAGTCTTTGAATTCTTCTACTATGGAAGACTAGAGATCTTGGCATGTCGATGGCCAAGTTGCTGGGTATGTCTAGTTTCAAATATTTATAAGAAAGTCAACTGTTTTGAGATTATTCTAATTATTATTTATTAAATCCCAATAGGTATACCATGACATATTCCAATAATTTGACATTTGCAACTGTGAAGGTAAGCTAAAAACATATATGATATTTTTTTATTCTGAAACTATTTGAATAAGCTGTTAGGTCATGTTTATGCCAAATCAATTGTTCTTATTTTTTTTATATAGGGTGCTGGACACACAGCTCCATAGTACAAACCATAAAAATGTCTAGCTATGATCATGAGGTGGATTTCTGGTGCCCCACTATGATATATTTTTCTTCCATCTATCATGGAGTTTTATTTTAATATGAAGAAGATAAGGGAAAACATTATTAATGTTTTTTCTCTATTATCATGGTGATTGTTATTGTATATTGGTTTCCATCTTATTGAGGTCTAAGTTGCTTTATGATTGAAAGCTGAGTTCAGATTGTTAAAGTTTAGACAATTAGTTTGTTAAAATGGTGTAAGAATTGAATTTGTAATTTTTTGCATATCTTTTGATTGCTGTTTGTTGATTGTTGAAATGCATTAGCATAAAATGGTGTTTGCATCTCTAGATTTGATCTCAGCTATTTAGAAACTCTTGTGTTGATTGAAGGAGTTCGTTTAGGAATCAGTGCGGTGTTGTCCAAATTATGCTCACTGTCTTAGCTTGTTGCCAAAAATAAACCTTCAATGGCTAAAAAGCACTCCTAATCACCCTAAGTCATATTTGCTAATTAACTGAGTTTTAAGTGATTCAAAAGATTAAGGATTTTACAAAGTACAACTTGAAGTACAACTTGAGAAAATTCTTATTATTATACATTTTCGATTATCACCCATTTACATTCAATATCTTTTTATTTATTAAAAATATATTTATTTTGTAGTAATTATGAAATAATTACTAGAATGTATAATAGTTATATTAAAATAAATTCTTTCTCTTTTTATTCATCTTGATTAAAATATTATAAAGTACTTTTATATAAAAATTATCAATTTAATCAAATATGATTAAAATTAATTAAGAATATTTTTAAAAAATTAAAATCATGGTAAAATTATTATATCACTACTAAATTGATAGTAAAAGGGGAAAATATCACCTTGGCGGTTCTTCTAGACATCCCTACACTTCTTGAAAGAGGATAAATTACAGGGGTCTTTGTTCAGCAATAGTAGTGCCTATAAGGGGGTGAGGCAACCAACGGGACTTTTCACATCCACTGAAAATTGACCTCAAACTTATTGATAGCAACATTATTATAGAAACTATTTGTGTCAGTCCGTGGGTCTTATATCACTACTAAATGATTATTACAATAGTTGTATTAGCAATCATAATAGGCTACTCCAATAATTGAAACATGTTGAAGCTGGCTACTCCAAAATTGAATCATGTTGAAGCTCAAGTGACCTGATCAACAACGAACGAAGAAAGAAGAAAGAAGAAGAAGAAGAAGAAGAAGATGGAAAGCCCACTCCTGATTGTCTCACTGATCTTCCTCTGCTTTTTCCCCTCTGCTCTATCATCTTCGGTGGTCACCCATTTACCTGGATTCCAAGGCCCCCTACCCTTCTACTTAGAGACAGGGTCTGGATGCTGCTTCCCACAACCGTACCTTAACTTTGCTGTGACCGCCATGAGACTCTGCTTTCGTTGGTGCAGGTACGTGGAGGTGGACGAGGAGCACGGCGGCCAGTTGTTCTACTACTTCATCGAGTCGGAGAACAAGCCGGCGGAGGACCCTCTGCTCGTCTGGCTGACCGGCGGCCCCATGTGCTCTGCCTTCAGCGGCTTGGCCTTCGAAGTTGGTGGGTGAAACATTCCTTTCCTCTTAGTTATGCGTAATCACTCTGATCTCACAATAGAAACTCTCTTGCAGGTCCTCTACAATTTGTGTCGGCCGAGTACAATGGGAGCTTGCCAAGCTTGGTGTACCGTCCCTATTCCTGGACCAAGGTGACTTCTTCTTCTTCTTCTTCTTCTTCTTCTTCTTCTCGGTCTATTTAATTTGTTGAGTAATTTAACAAGGAAACATGGTGCATAATCTTAATCCTGTTTGCACTAAAACTATATATACGCAGGTAGCCAACATGATTTTTTTAGATTCCCCATTGGGCTCGGGGTTCTCATACTCCACAAAAGAAGAAGAAAATGATTCATCTTGGTTTCAACAGGTTTATAAGTTTCTCATACAGGTAGGAATGGTTATATATTCCTGGAGCAATTGCTTTAAGTATCTTAAAAATGCAATCTTTCACACTTTTTTTTTGTTTTGTTTCGACAGTGGCTTGTTGAGCACCCACAGTTCATCTCCAATCCCCTCTACATTGCTGGGAATTCATATGCTGGAAAAATTGTACCTATGGTGGCCAAAAGAATATTGGATGGTAACTCGATCTACTTTTAATGTAACTATTGTGTAGTGAGAATCCCTTTGCTACGTTAGTTTTCATGCCATTTTCATTTACTGTAATCCAGGTATTGGTGAAGGGAAAGAACCACTACTTAACCTCCAGGTAAATTGCTTGAATTGATGGGCCATTGGCAATGGAGGGGGAAAAACCTAATTTGGATCTTGAAATTGTTGTTATATGATACTATATGAAAGAAAAAGTCTTTACTTATTCGATGGCTTTCAGGGTTATGTGATTGGCAACCCATTCACAGGTGGAAAAGTCGATGAGAATTCTAAAATACCTTATGCTCACAACATGGGAATCATATCAGATGATTTCTTTGAGGTAATCTAAGTCACATTATCGATCAATTAGGACGGACACAATAAAATGATTTCTGATGTCACCTTGCTTTTTGAACTTTTAGATGATACAAAAAAGTTGCAGCGGACAAGACTATCGAACTCCCACCAATTCACAATGCCAGATGTATCTTAACTCATTTAAAAATGTGAGTCAACATAAATAAACACTAACACAAACAATGATATACAAAAATGAAGCACTAACTGTTGTAAACAAGGGCAAAAGAGTTAAGGAAACTGATCAAATCTAGCAATTAATGTAGTGAATGTACATAAGTAAGGTAAGACCTAGTCAAGCAATGTAGTGAAAGTACATAAACAATGTAGTCGAGGAAATGGAACAAGTCAAGGCCTAGTCAAAGGAACTGATTCACCCTGGTTCACTATTGATTCAGCTACAAAACCACCAATCTAATTTCAGGTCGAGCTTGACTTGAACCTATTATGGGTCAAATGAATTTCCACTATAATATCTACCAGCAGATCTAACATCCAAACACCCTAAAACTAAAGTAAATAATCCTAATAATCCATAATTATATTTACATAAATCTTTTCATATTTATTGAAATATAACAAGCATGCTTCATGGACAGTTGTTCTTGTCAGAAATTAATGAGGTACACATTTTAGAAGCATATTGTCCTGAGTATCGATTAAACCACTTGCATAGTCTCGCGAGCACAACTTCTAGTAAACGAATTTTGAAGGAGAACCAAAATATTCTTCACCCTCCACCATTTCCAGATCTGAGTTGTCGAGTAAGGACTCAACTTCATTTGATGGATGAAACTCTGATTTCTTGGTGTCAAATAAATTGATCATGTTTGCTAATCACAGTGGTATACACATACTTTGGCTTACTATTGGGCTAACAACAATTTTGTGAGGAAGGCACTCAACGTTAGAAAGGTATGCTTTTCCTATTGTTTCAATCATGCACAAACCTTGCAATGTAGCTTGAAGTTAAAAGCCTTATGAGTGATGTAAATATTGTTGAAGGGGACAATTAAAGAATGGGTAAGGTGTAGTCACTTACCGTACTCAATAGAACCCAAGAGTAATATCAAGTATCATCTTAGCCTTTTGCAAAGAGGATATCGTGCTTTGGTTTACAGGTGATCAAATTAATGTGAACATCATTTGTCACTTTGTTAGAGAATAGTTTTGTCATTGCAAGGTTTCTTCATTTCTAGTGGTGATCATGATCTTTCTGTACCCTTCTTGGGGACAAAACAATGGATAAAATCCTTAAATTCTTCTATTGCGGAAGACTGGAGATCTTGACATGTTGGTGGTCAAGTTGCTGGGTACGTCTTTTTTCAAGTGCTTACCAAAAAGTCAACTATTTGGATATTATTCTAATTACTATTCATTAAATCTCAATAGGTATACCATGACATATTCTAATAATTTGACATTTGCAACTATAAAGGTAAGTTAAAAACATGTGTGATATTTTTTTATCTTTATTTGAATAAGTTGTTAGGTCATGTTCATGTCAAATCAATCATTCTTATTATTTTCATATAGGGTGCTGGTCATACAGCTACAGAGTACAAACCACAAGAATGTCTAGCTATGTTCACGAGGTGGATTTCTGGTGCAGCACTATGATGTTTCTTTCTTTCCTCTATCATGGAGCTTCATTTTAAAATGAAGAAGATCAACAAAAACATTATTAATCTTTTATTAAAGATTATTCTATTATCAAGGTGATTGTTATTGTATATTAGTTTCCGCTTCTATGGAGCTCCAAGCTGCTCTCCAGATTGTTAAAATCTAGAGATTGTGTTTGTTCAAACCTCTATGTTTCTACATATTTTGAGATTGTGATTACGAAGATGCATTGGCATAAAAATATTGTTTATATTTCTGGTTTGATCTAGGCTATTTAGAAACTCTTGTGTTGAACTGAAAGTATTAAGTTCAGGAATTAGTATGGTGTTGCTAAAAACTATGCTCACTGGCTTGTGGTGAAAAAGAAAA
>NW_027433304.1:0-35108 GCF_044706935.1 Curcuma longa
TTTTACTTTAATATTCTCATTTCTCATACTATTCATCCTCGAATGTCTGCACATTCATCTTAACATTTTCATCTCTAAGGTGGATGCATGTTGGTTGCACACAATAGATATAATCTATTAACGAGGGTAGCCATAGAAGTTCTTGGAGTGGCATCCCATATGACATAGATTACCCCAATCATAATTATAATCAATCATTCATGATCAAACATCACTCTTTATATTTATTATTGTAAAAGGACATCCAATTTTTAAAAATATATTAAAACAGTGTTATCATATTTTTAATTTAAAAATATTCTTATTCAAAATTACTGTACATTATAACTACATTGTAATAATGTTATTCAAAATTATCATAACATGTAATAATTTTATTCAAAACTATTTTAAAAGTATTGACGAGAATTTGATTAACTTATAATAATTTTAATTTAATTAAAATAATTTTTAAATAAATTAAAATTTTATATTTTTTAATATAATAGTACTCTATATAACAATTCTACTTTAAGATTTAAAATATTAAAATAAAAACATTTTTGAAATAAAAAAATAAAATAAAATATTGTTTTAATTTAAAAAAAATAGATAATAAAACAACCTAGTTCCTACGGCAGTAGTAGAAGAGAATGACGTGGGGCACATGTTCAGCCTTCATTTGTTGTTCAATTATTAAAGGAGAGGTAACATTAGTTGAATTGTTAATCTATTTCAAAAAAATGAGTAGTTGTCTCGATTGAATGATGCTGCAAAAATCTTATCAATCATTTAAATACATACCACAATTAGCCATTCTAAAGAAAGCAATACAATCTATCCATTTGATCCTCTAATTGTGTTAAAAGGAAAGTATTACTGAAAAATCTATAGCCAAATTTTACCCAGACTCTCTAATTCTTTCCTGAAATCTTGCACCAAGACTATCCATGTATTCAGTTAGGTGAAACCTCGGTGACTTTGTTAAAAGATTTTACTGCCAGAGTCTTTCAACAAAAAAAAAAAAAAAAACAATTGCAACACTACATACAAATAAGGAGCAAAATAAAGCCAGTAATTTACAAAGGTAAATCATTCTGTTCCACCACCACTTTGTTTTTGGCAGTGAATTCAAAGCTCGGGTTTAAGAGTTAACTTACAACTGTAACATGTTTTAACACTACAATTTGAGTGAAAGGAATTGATGCTCAGGAATCATATAGGAACAGGTAGTTCCTTGTGCCTGATTTTGATGTATAGACTACTAATGATTTCCACAGCTTCCAACAAGCTCAATGTACACGTGCAACATAACCTCTACATTTGAACAAGATGGACAGCTATGGAGACGAAATCATTCAAGTTACATGCAACACTAATAGAGCATGCACCTTTTAGCGAACTAATAAAGAATGGATGAAAATGATTGTATCAAGACAGCAGCCTTCCACTTGACCTGGCAAAAAAGGATGTTAAGTCACAATTTACTCTAGAATACAAAGAAACGCAAAGTTCAAAGAAAACTCCACCGAATTACCAAGGTTATGCTCATCAAGAAGCTTTTATAACTAGTAGGGTGACTACTTATGAAGTGAAGGTAATGATCCGATCGACAATCTTAGTGCGACAAAGTGGGCAC
Source organism: Curcuma longa (assembly GCF_044706935.1). NCBI lineage: Eukaryota > Viridiplantae > Streptophyta > Magnoliopsida > Zingiberales > Zingiberaceae > Curcuma > Curcuma longa. Next base: position 1,619 of record NW_027433304.1, read on the forward strand.
TCAGAGCAGGCAAGTGAACAAGGCTTGCACACTGGTTAGAGCAAAAAAGGTCCATTAGTCCAATAATAAGACTAAAGGCTGTAGATATACTAGCTTAGGTAAAAGCTTACAGCAATAATGTCGACATGGAAGTAGTACTGCAGAAGTTGATGACTCAAAACATACTTTACAAACATGAGAGTTTGTGTCCCCGCTCCTTGAGAAGTCAAATTCTTTTTCTTTCATCTCCTGAATTCTGGCCTGAACACATTGGAAAACAAGTTTTGGTTATAAATGGGAACCCTAATGAATCATGATGTGACCAGAAAAGGTAGAGCAGAAAAGTGTGCATTCTTGTAATTACATTGAAAAGACAAAATAACATACAACTGCACTTGATGGTCCTAAATTCTCACAAGCCAAAAGAAGCAAGATTCCTACTTTTTTCGCTCAACATCCTTAATATGGTTACATCTGAAGGATGCTGCATTTGCAAATGTAATTGTTTCAATTAGATGCAAATTTTATAATTGAAGTTATAGTCATCCTTGGTTATTAACTCATGTTTATAAATGCATCTGGATGTTCCATGTACTTAGTTGGGAAACAATTGTAGTATTGCCAATTGTTTCAGTCATGGCTGTAGCAATGGTGTTTTTAGTGGCACAATAAAAGAAGAATGGCGACAGAATAAACATTAAAGAGAATATGTTTTTTCTTGCATGCCAACTTGCAGTTTACGATTGCAGTTCGCATTTCAATTTGCAGTTTTACAACTGTCAAAATGCAACCAAAAACCCCAAAAATGAATTCGATGGAAGCAACAAAACGGTATATCAACACATACATTACCATGCAATCAAATAGCTCTATCAATTTCAGTTATTGACCCTCTTTTCAGACCTTCTAGTTGGTAGACATTTGATGAATGACCTGTTAAGTGCAATATTGTATCGAAGATACTTGTAGCCTGCTGGGCACAACTAGACAGAATTCATCAAACCAAAAATATGGCAAGCTTTAAATCAATATTCCTGAAGATGGCTAACAGTAGAATGATGCAAGTTACATATGCTCAACTACAACCATATAGAAAAAATAAGACAATGTCATCTTAGAAATAGTGTTATGTAGTTTACCTTCAGGCGTACAAGCATAGGTTCATCTTCTTGACTATGATTCAATTGATCATTATTCAGCTTGACCAAAGAATCTGGTGATACTCCATATTCAGGAGAGCCATTGTGCTCATCTATCATTTGGATATTATCCAAAGCATCAACTGGGGTTGTAGATGTTTTATCAGGATTGGAGTTTGTAGATTGGGTGCCCTTTTTTAGCTTAGCAACCAGCACCCACATGTTTGCCAAATCATTCTCTAAAGTCTTTTCTCGTTTCTTTGCTTCATCAAGCTTTCTTTTGTAATCTTCTTCCTGGTGTTCTTTTACAGTTAAAGCAGCTTCTAAACTAGCCTCTCTTTGTTTCCTGACTTGCAATTCCATTCTTATTCCATCTAGATCAAGGTCCCAATTCTCAATATTAGTGTTTCCTCCACCGGAATTTCTGCTGGCAGGCCGACTTCTTCTACCGAGTTTGATTGTCTCATTCTTGCTTTCAGAGAATCTGCGAGCGGCACCATTAGTGGTTTTTGAATAAGCTAAATCCTGTGCAGTCAATAATTCTTTAGCTTGTCTTGCATTTTGCAGTGTAAGTTTTGTAACTTCTTCAGCCAAATTCTTGAGTTCCACAGCAGCAGCAGAAGCTAATTCTTTGGCATAAGAAGCTTCTTCAGCTAATCTTTTATTGTGGCTAAGCAATTCATTATTCTCCTCAATCAATTGAGATCGCTCAGTAATAAGTCTATCATTCTCATCCACCTGCCAAAGCATACAACCAATAGATCATTAGGCTGGAATCCATCAAATATCTTCAGAAGAAATAAGAAGGAAATGTGATTAATTATTAGAGTGATACCAATTGATATTTTTAATTAATGCCATCTAGAGAGCTGAAAGATATGATCCTTATTGGTTCATGAATTGGAAAACTAAATCCATCAAAGGAACATATTCTTATTTGGAAATTGCTATAACATATTCAAAAATGCTGACTAATTTATTTGTAAGCTGGTAGAGGAGAATTCACATCCATATCATTGGTAATAAACAAGTTCTTACATGTAACCTGGAATGGAAAAAGGAATTGACACAATACATGATAGGAAAATTCATTTGCAAAGGTCATGCAATACATAGATACTGGAAAATTCCTGCAGATTTGTAAATTACCTGAGACTGAAGTTTACATTTTATACTGTTGACTTCTTCAGGAACAAGTTCCTGAAGTTTTTCAAATTTGAGTGAACTTAGCTGCTGTTGCAGATGAAAGACCTGATCTTCCAGATCCTTGATCTCAGAGGACTAAAAGGTATAAAATTTGAAGTGAGATTAATGAGGAAATTACCGGATCAGCATAAGATATAAGCACAAATACATGAACCACCATAATATGGTACAAACCTTTTGCTGAAGTTGCTCTTGAAGGATTCGATTGTCAGCAGACTTTAACTGCAACCAGTTAAAGAGTATAGAACTTATTGTAACATAAACAAACACAAAACATTGGCATAAATATCCAATAAAACAATCAGCTGATTAGAAACATGAAAGCAATATCCATCTTTATAAAGAAAACCTACTGAAAAAGAAAAAAAAAATTCCAGAAGTTACCTCTAACTCAAATCCCTTCTCATTACATTGTGTCATTAATCTCACAACAGTCTGCAGAAAAAACCAGTAATCAATACTCATATTGTAGATACATAAACCAGTACATATGAAATAACCTATACTTGTTGCATATCCAACAAAGTAGCATTGGTCATTGAAGCTTCACCATTCTCCATAATGCGCTGTTCCAACACTCTTATTTGTCTTTGTTTCTCCTGTATTTCACGCTCCAAATTCTCAATCTGCAATTAATCAAGAGGAGCTAGTTAGAAAGAATTAGTCTCTAGCTTTATTGCATAAAGGCCCAAACAAGTATAAAGCACCAAACAATGACAAAACTAATGGCAAAACAGATAAAAAATACAAGAATATTGGGAGAAGAATAAAAACAGACCAAATACATATTGAACTAAATTAATATAACTAGTCACCCAAAAAATCATATAACTGCTTCATTTAGATGTGAGATGGAGATGGTGGAATGATGGTCTTATTTGCAAGCAATAAAACTGTCCGCAGAAGTGGGACAAAGAAACAAGAAGATTAGGCAAAGACACGACAAGATCATCTTATACCTTGGCAAATTAAATTGCCCTGACTATGGAAACATCACACATGTGGCAGGAGAATACAACCATTTAACTTGCTATAATACCAATCAAAAGAAGCTTCGCAATAAAGTATTACCAATTGATTTCTTGAAACTCAATTAAAATGAGCAAGGAGTATTTCTCAACAATTATCACCAATGAAATGCAAGCCAAGTTTATGGTGATTGGTATGTAACTGCATGAGTCACAATATATACCACATGGTTACAGAGGATGAAAATGATGACTGGTATCTGATGTTGGTAACGTATGCCTAGTTGATTTTTGAAAATGCCAACAGGAAAACAGTCACAATGGAAAGGAAAAAGAAAAATAAATGAATTATTGATTTGTTTTCTACAAATCATTTAACCTTCACTTGCATTTACAAATGAAAGATCACATTAATTGATCAAATTAAACAGTGATTTCTTTTTCAGTTTTGGAACAGCACAAGAGGCAACCAAAATTTGAAACTTGGCCCTTACCAAAAGATGATATAGATTCAGCAGTGAGATTCACAAAATTTTTCTAAAAAAAACAAGGGCACAAGGGCAAGAGTTGTACTTGAATCTTTTTTCCATCAGGATCATCTACAGACTGCTCCAATCGCTTTAGGGTGCTTGTACTAAACGCAATCTCACCAGCAAGCATTTTTACTTGTTCAACAAGAAGATCCATTTCATCTGAAGTGATCATCCCAGACTAGATTCACAAATGAAAAGAATAACTAAAATCATCAGGAACAGAATATTCAGGCGACAAGAACACAAACTAGATAACACACAAGATTTTCATTTGAAAGTAGGTTAATGATTACATCTTAGCAATACTAATATGGATGGTCATGAGCGCAAACCAAATTAATATCCCATCAAAAATATTAATAAACAAACATCTCAAGTTATCTGCAGAAACAATGAGCTTTCTGAAAATAAAACCTACTTTGGCAGGAAGTATTCATCTGTTTCTTGCATATTATTACATACATCATCCAAGGTCAAAGAAAAGTTTGCAATACCAAAGCAATTTAGTGCAGCATTTATAATAGAGTTTGATATTGATCTTTGTGTTTAGTATGACTGGTACATCTCACATACCATAGAGTCCAAATGCAAATGGCATAGTTTTTTTTTACTTTTAAATCTTGAAGCTAACAGCCTCCACGCTCATTAGTCCCATATAAATAACTATGGTGATCCATTATACAAAAATAAATTACATTGATTTCTTTTTTACACAGCTCGAGCTTTTAGATTAAATAGTTAACCAATCACCTCTAGCCAGCCATTTAATCATACATTGTGGTTTAAAAACTTAAAAGATGAACGAATTTGCTGAAATAGCTGTATTTCAGCCCAGCCATTGTCAGAAACTAAATAGCATGTTAGACTCACACCAAACATCAAGATAAACACATTTTAAAGGAAAAGAGAAATATTAAATTGAATCACCTGCATTGTATTAGTAACCGAGCCAATGACGGTGGAATGTTCTTCTGTCAGCTTACTACTTCGAATTTTAATATTTGTTGTTCTGTCTAATGAATCTGTAAGAGAAGATGCCATTGTGTCATTCAGGGTACTCTCACTTTGAGGGAGTGGAGAACTCTCGGACAGTACATCCAACTTCTGTAAAGCAAAATAAAAAAAATGATTTCCAAGGTCATAAAGAATAATTCAATTTCAGAAGGTAAAAGATTGAGTGAGAGAAAAATAATAAGAAGTACTTAATTTCAAAAACAACTATAACTTTTGAAAGGAAGTGCAGGTAAATACAGTAGAAAATAGGTGAGAGCATCCTGACAAAAAATTCTGAATATCTAAAGATGAAATAGAAAAGCATGCCATTAATATACTAAAGCTATGTAATATAGAAAACAAAAAATAGGATGACCTAAAAGCAGTGACTGGCAAATAAGACACCAAGAGTAGCTTAAAAACCCACCTCTCACCATCACTTCCTCAAAATTACCATTTCAAGTAGGCAAATTGGACATATTAATCATAGCAAATTCATAATTTTTAGGACTTCATGATCTGTACAGAGTGCTACCAGTAAATATCCTTAATTTTAAAAGTACAGGTAGAAGGGACCCCCTAGACGAATGGTTGATTATGTTCCTGTCATTATACATAGTAACATAGTACCACTGCAAGTTGTATTGCTCATAGTGTCTCTTCCAACGAGGCTTCTCTCTTTATATCTTCTCCATGTGTGAAATCCCCCTTCCTCCTAGAATATTCAAATGCAAATACTTCATTGATCCCTTCTTCATTCTACCATCCCCTTTGACCCAAAAGAATTGACACAAATGGAGGGTTATCTTCAAAAACTCCTGTGGTTTCTACCTCACAAACACTTTCCTAGTTCACCTATGTAATGCAGAGCAAGAAGCAAGCTACAAACAGTCATGGACAAAACTAGATCTAAAGCAATCACATAAATGTATTAAATCAGTAAATTGCTTCTTAATTACAATTTGAACTTTTTATTTAGGGTTCATTGACTAGAAGGGTAATCAACATAGGGTATGAGTCTTCAGAACTGGATCAACTAGGTGTAGCTCCAACATCTTTTTATTGATTGAATCATCTTCTCTTGAAGTATACCATGGCTCGGAACATTCTGAATACAACATCTTTTTATTGATTGAATCATCTTCTCTTGAAGTATACCATGGCTCGGAACATCCTAGTATTCAGAATCTAGGATTGGTTATTCCTAGAGTTTCATAGAGTGTGAATGCCAACTAGGAAAACATTTTGGTTCTTCTCAAGTCTAGTCATTAGATGGATTTTTTTACAATCTTATCTCTAGTTTACTCAGACATTCACACTCTGTCATGCACTTCAACACTGTGTTTCAACTATTTTGTAATCTTCACAGTTGATTAATCCAGAATGACAAGAATTTGTGTTTTCATGAAATCATATTCTGTAATATTCCCTAGCATTCCTTCTTTTTGTATTGTAATAAAAACACAATTTAGTATTCCCCCTTAGGTGTGAGACAAATGTTAATGTGATATTCATGGGTATTTTCTTCCATCAAACTTATTTAGTACATGATTATAACTGTTTTGGGATTCTTTTATTAGATATATTATATCATGTACTTCTCTTTGTACCCACTCTGTATTTTCATGTTCTAAAGTTTTTAGCTTCCAAGTTATTTGTCGAAATTTGTGTATAATATTAGTGGGGTGTGTTCAAAGGTATGCATTTTAATTTAGTTATTGTATTGTATTTTGTCTAATTTATTGCAATTCATGCATGATGAACAAAGCTTGCTCTAGCTTGCGCAAAGCATGACAAATATATTACAGGAGCGATGTTGTTCTTTTAGGAAATCTCCTTATGATATGCTCAAGTCCATTCACATAATAGCTTACATAGTTCTTTTAGGAACTTTTATATATGTCATATCGAGGTCAAGAAAGTCTCCATCAATCATCAATTCTTATACACTCAAAATGTTGTTGAGAAGAAAAATAGTCATTTATATGGTTGAGAGTACACAAACTTACTACTCTGGAATTTCAATACAATTTTAGGATGATACAAAAATATCATTGGGTGATATATTATTAACCATGTCTTCTTGTATGCTTGTGATCAAGTTATGATGGTTTCTAGCTTAGCAAGTTCTAAAGAGATTGTAGTGCAGCTGCCATGGGTTCAATGTAATACCAATCACCTTGGGGACCCATTTGGGGCGTGGCATGGATACTTATATCAAACTTTTTGAAGTAGTTAAGGAACTTAATATGTGAAGGAAAAAAATTATATACACCTTTCCTAGTTCATCAGAAAAACATTTTATACACTATTGAGATAAAATATTAACTAAACATCAGTCAAAATTTAAGTCCCAACAGAATATAAGTGAAAATTTCTAACATAATTTACATATAAACTTCAATTGTGAACAAATTTATTAATTAAGCGAACACAAGCTTTGGTCAAAAATATTAACAAATCTGAGCTTCAGTATGTGAATGTTCAATTTGGTCATCAATTGAGCCTTGAAAAAAGTGTACGTCTTCTTGGCTCATATTCCAATGAGCATTGGTCAAGCCCAACACCAAGCTTGTTACCAAATATTTGGTTGGGTTACAGCCCAACACATTTCTCAGTTCCTATGCCCTCCATATAAGAGGTGGTTTATGTAAAACAATATGGTATTTCATTTTTAGATGTGACAGGTTCAAGCTTTCCTCATGAACAATATCTATACAGGGAGTAAGGAAATTAGACTATACTATTCAAGTATTATACATTAGCCATAGTTTCAAAAAAATCCAAAATAAACAGGTTCAGCTATCCTATTGTATATAAATTGAAAACAAAAACATACTATGTGTTTCTATGATCAAAATAGTATGTTATCACAATTTTCTATGAGCTTGAATTTGAAATTCTCACACGTTGCACCCTGTGCATTAGTTAGTATCTCAGAGCCTTTATGCAACTAAAGATATTCGAAGATCGCCTGTAATTCTGTGGAACCCTGTACCTCACTTCCTGATATAAAAATGTCATCGATATAACCTATCAAAGTTATAGAATAAAGCTACTGGTCAAGGATTTAATGAGAGTATTAATGGATAATAAGTACATGAGGAACTTTGAAACATAAAGGACTTGTCTAAGAGTAATGAAAAGGCACAAAAAGGGCCATGTCCTTTATCAGCAATATATACAGCTAGGAAGGTAGAGTGGAAAAAGTAGAAAATAATTCATAATTACCTATCATCTGTGATCATATATGGAGATGCACCTAAATCAAATAACCATACAATTTTGGATGCTATGAAGATAGAATCAAAAGAGGAGGTAAATGCAGCAAACTTTGATGAGCCAAAGGAGTTCTAAAGTAAAGTGGAACTATTTTTAGCAAAATTAACAAGTCACTTTATGGATGTTAGGGTAGATTTGAAAAATGAAGAGACCATAGTAACTTGTGTAGTAGCCTGAATGGTGGGTGATGATCCAAACTTATCAAAAGAGCATTTAGATGGATGGTTAGAATAAACATACTTAACACAAGAAGGGTATGAAATACATCCACGTCATCTCTATGATGAGCCATAGCTTTATATGTAGGAGTGGAGATGCTTACTTCTTGGGAGGTTGTGGTTGGGTTAGGGGAACTAAGTCTCAGCACCAAGGGGACTGCGTCTCAATGAGGGGGAGGGGGATGAACGGGATGGAATTTTGGGATGGAGATGAATGGGTCATCATGAATTATGAGCAGTTGGGAGGAAAAGTTTTTCACTAAACATAAGGTCACAATGTTGCCCTTTTGATATGAGGGAGAGGTGGAACTGGCTTTGACAAGGCATTATCAACCTAATGTAGAGAGGGAGGGGGCCATGGTGGATTTCTAGGGTGCATGGACAAGTTGCAAAAGAATGTGAAAAATTAGGTCTCATAGATTCTAATACCAGTTACCAAGTCGAGGAACTTGATATGTTATTCTTTGGTCAAATACAGTCCATATATTTGTAGATCTAAACATGATTAATTATATATATAATTATGCATATGACTAAATATTCCTTGGACTCAATTATCTCTAATAATTTTATCTAATAGGCTTCAAGCAACAAATGTAAGAAATTCCAGCACTAAGAATCAAAATACTCACATGATCCTCCTCTCCTAAAGAAACATGGCGCTGATGTCGAGGTAAATCAGTTAAACAAGCAGGCATTGTGTTTTTGGTAGAAACAAGTATAAGCTTTGTCAGTCTCTGTATTCTACTCATCAAAGCAGCTTTGGCTTCCTCTTCCTCCTCCAAACGTGATTGCATCTTCACTTGACCTTCCTCAAGCTGCTCAGACAGAAAAAAATGCCTTTAGTATGAATTTACAGAAGTCCGAAAATAAAAGAAGATCAATATTCTAGAAATTCTCAAATATTAACAAGATAAATATACTTAAATTCAAGTAAGGCATCTATGGTTCATTTGCAAACTACCTGTTGGCGCAAACTCATTATTTCCTCTTGACTTGCACCACACAGCATTCCTTTCTTTAACTGCTCAAGTTCTTGCTTCAAGCAAGATATTTCCTTCTGATACTTCTTAATTAATGACTTCTCATCAATAATCTGGAACAAAATATTAAACTCAAACTTGCTTAGTCACATATAAGTACTTTGAATCTAACGTGACTAACAAAAAGTAAATGTACCCTGTTGCGAGAAGCATAAATTTCAACTCTCTTTGCTCTACTTGCAAACTTTAGTGTATTATGAGTTTCCTCCAAATTGCTAGATGCAGGCGTTACTGTACATATAAGCTGCACAAATAGAACATAGAATTTGGATTCAAATGTTTGAAATAGAAGTCATAGTTCTAGCTGAGAAAGGTAGGAAGAAAGAAACTAAATTGAAAAGTTAGCTAAAGGCAACGTAAAGATTAACAAAATGTCTAAACATAATTATTTAATGCTCACCGACACATGCCCATGGCCACTCAATGAAGACTGTAAAAGTCGAGTCAACTTAGAATCCCTATAAGGAATATGGCATGCTTTCCCTTCACTAAGCTTTCCGATGACCTTTATAAAAAAGGCAATTTAAATTAGCCATAGAACTGGAAAAACAAATACTCAAGGTACGGTTAAAATAAATGGTTGAATAACATATATTAGTGAATTTATCATCCTCTGTTCATTAATAGAGTATACAACCCAAGGTAAAAAACTTTTAATAAAAGAGAGTCACAATTTGGAGTTACAAGGTCTTCATAGACTACTAGTTCCTTTTGTTTCACAAACTAAGATAACACTAGTCAATACCAGTGTAACACATAAAATTAGATAAATTACTCTATTAGATAGGATACTAACTGTTCCAAGAGTTAAAAGGCTTTTGTTAATGTAAGATCCTTCCTTTCTTCTTATCCCAGTAGTTTCAGTTTTAGAACTCTCAGATCCTGCTAGATCAATAAGATTCTGAAGAAGAGAAACCTGAGTAAGGTTTTGCAATTGAAACACTCAAATACACTGTGATTAATATTAAAAAGAAGATCTTACTAGTTGAGAATACATCACTCCATCATATTCTTCACCATGAGCACTGCTTTCAATCATCTGTGCAAGTCAATCATTTAATCAAATAACTGGGATGAGATAAAAAAAAAAGGTAACTTTAAAAGAAAAAACTGTTTAAGATGACAAAGAAAAATGTAAACAAAATTTCACAATTTAGTTGCCACTAAAGCAACTGACTAATATTAAGCAGTGTGATGATAAAGAATTTCTACAAATAAAAATGATAACAAAATGACTTGGAGAGAGGAAAAACTAGCAATCACTCTTAAGAGCTGAACCAAATATTTGGTCGTGGAAAAATTACTTGGAAATGCTAAAGTAAATTTACAAGAGCAAGCATGAAAATTTGAATCTTCTCTGGTTATTTGATATGAAGAGACATTCATCGAGTGAGGTAACATAAAGTGATGGCTAGAAACAATATAAAAACTGGTTTAGAATAGTAAGATAGGGAATATCAAAAGTTTTACAAACAAACCAAGGTAAATATTGTGTGACTTCTGCTGCTGAACAGGTTAAAATTGTTGGAACCCACATGTCGATGTTCTGAAATTGGGAAAACAAAAATATTAATGCAAGTCCAATGGATGTTGACATTGAGAGAGTAGGTGTTAAGCAACATAAGAATGTTAACTCTACCAGTCATTTTCATGACATGCTATACAAGAACCAAATTAATGAAAGAAGAAAATTCGCTTGAGATAATAGTAGTATATAAAACATATCTGTCAGAATCGGTACCAACAGAAGGATCAAATAGTTCAAAAATTCAAGTATGGTCATATCAGACTGGTATCATCAGCCAAATCACAAAAAAGAAATTAAGATATAAATGATAGTTTCATACATTATTATAATTGATATTCTAAAATTTTAAATAGAATGTCTATTGTATATCACTACATATCCAACTAGTAACAATGCAATATCTAAATGTTATCATATTATTCTTTATAAAATTTAATAAATAATAAAAATTGATTATAATTAATAATTAAGATCAATTTTTAACACATTACTAAACAACACTAAATTATTAATATATATTTTTTAATAAAAGTGTTATCATTTAATATTAATGTTATAGAGTTTGAATCCCTAACAAGTTTTTTGTTGAAGAAAGGACAATTCTAGGATCACTTGAGAGAGCATTGTGTTATTTCTGAATCCACAATAATCTCTTACATTAATTAATGCTGGATTGGACAATAACCTCATTATATCAATAGTGAGCTAGGGAAAGATGAATGAGTCACTGAGTAATGAGTAATGGCATAGTTGAACGAGCAGTATCTAATGTTATAGCAAATCTGAGTTTGAGTTGTGACAAGACTAAGATATTTTAGAGGGATATAAAATCTCTCCTTCCCATGTGGGTTCTCTAAGATCAATGTTAGATTGGTCAAATTTCTCAATTCATCACAATTTGACCAACTTTTAACTCAATTACATTTTTTCACTCAATTTTATCAAATTTTACTTGATTTCATTAATTTCTAATGTAATATAATTGATATTCTAGCTAATTTCTTTCAAATTTGTAGTCTTTCTCAAACTTCTTTGCAATATTTGTGAAATATCGATTTCTCAGAAAAAAATTGGATCAGCTATTGTCGATGCATCTCCAACTCAGACAATCCATAACCATACTAGATAGTTTACTATGATATATGTCATTGCTTTATCACAAAGATTAATATACCATGATACTGACAGTAAGAAGCTCTAGCTTCTGGAAATTAGTCATAGTGGGTTCTATTGTTAACGCAATAGAGACAAGCAACAACCATGCATTTGTTTTTTTAACATGTGTTTAATTGCAAAAACAAGAAAAACTTCTCAAACCGAGAAACCAAATTGATGTAAGAAGGCACTTAACTATATACAGACATAATAAAAAGGTTTAAAGAACCAGTGTGTGCCAAGTAATACAAATGAAACATAATGGTCTGAGCAAACACCAATAGTTGTACAACACATTTTCAGGAGATCTGCAGTGAGCAGTACCGAGTGGTACACACTGCTAACAACTGCTCAGTTGGAGTCATTAAGCCTTGCTTTCAACAGTCAAATAATGTCAATTGTAATCAGTTCACTTTGGAGTATGGTACAACATACAGTGCAAGGTTCAAAATATGCTTCTGTGCCAGAGTTTTGATCGTTAATTAAAAGGGCATAATTTCAGCATCATAGTTGACAAATGGCACAATTTCAGCATCATATTACATTGACGTGATTTAACATGCATCAAAATGTGCCAAAAAACAATTAGATGGATTTACTCCTTTAATATGTTTCACTTATTTATTGACTTCTAAAACTAAAATATAGCAATTAAATAGTCAAATAAATTGAAATTTCAACATCGTGTATCGGCACTGCTTCCTAATGTGTTAAAATTTATTGAGATAGATTCAAATGACTTTTACTAGTTTAATCCTCTTCATTTTGATTTTCTATTTTTAATGACTATCAATTAAGTAATTGAACTAAAAATAATTTCTACTCTCTTTTAACTTTAATGTGTGTCAAAATGAATTCACACAAGTTTTATTCTTATAATGTTTTACCAAAGTTTAAAATTTCAAGTCCTGGTGTAGTTTCCATTTAGAACCAAAACGATACAATTTCGATACTATATTGTATTGTGCCAATGCATAATTTTTTTTTGTTTTAAATATAAGTATATATTAATTAATTTTTTCATTAATATTTGATTGATATAAATGGTTATATTTGAATATTCAAAATTAATTTTAATTATGAAAATATATAATTAATTTTTAAAATTATTTGAAAGTTATGAAAGTAAAATTAAAATAAATGATTTAAAACTAAAGAGTTTTAAAAATTATTGAAAAAATTTTAAAACTAAAGCTAAAATTATAAAATTATTTGAAAACTTCATAGAAACTTTAAAAATTATTTATTATTTTATAATTATTTATAATATATTTAAATTTTTTAATTTTGAAATTTTAAACCTAGATTAGAAAAGTTAAATTTATTTTTTATTATTTTTTATTTTTTATTTAAAATTAATTTAAATATATATAAACTGTTATATAATTATATATAACAGTTATATTAATATATAAATTATATATAAATAGTTATTACAAATATAATATATATACAATTATAATATAACAGTTTAATATATATATATATATATATATATATATATATTAAACCATTATAAATATATTATATATCAATTTTAGTTAAAATTGAGATTAAATATTTTTACTAAATCCTTTCTCCCGATGGCACCGTCACTGTTATTCGTCGTGACCGCTCACTGTCACTCATTGTCGTCACTCGTCGTTGCACCTCGTCACCATCTTTTGCCACTCAAGTAAGATCTCACCTCTCCTTGCCTTTGGTGCCAATCCGATGTCAAGAATGGCGTTTCGATGTCGATCCCATGTCAAAATGATAAAAAACACTCATATCGAGAGGCACAGGTCGCATCGAAAACCTTGGTTTTTATATAGTTATTTTGGACAAGGTTCAAAAGTTCAAGCTATATAGGAATTTTGATCTTTGATTGGAACGATATTATTTTGGTATCGTCTCGACATTCCAATGCATAGTGTCTATGATGGATTTGAGATTGAAAAAGGAAGGAGATGAAGAATAAGAAGAAAATATTGTCTTGTTAAGTGATATCGATTTTCAATAATTTATCAAAACGATAAATTTCGATTGTTTCACTTGATATGGCATAAGATTTCAAATCATGAATTTGGAAGAAAAGACTAAACTATAGCAATAAGATAATCAATTAAACTAAATTAGAAATTAGATGAAACTACCAAAACATCCTCACATCTATTTTAACATCCCCATCTCTGCAACTTTCATCTTTTACTCATATGCTCAAGTCATAACCCAACATTTAGCTTCATATAACATACTAGATCTAACCGCTATTTTGTAAAACTTTCCTTTAAGTTTTAGAGTACTTTACGATCACAAAGAACATATGATACTCTCCTCCATTTCAACTACCCCACTTATATTCTATGTTATATTAAAAAAATGACAACCCGGTGCACGAAGCTCCCGCCAATACAAAGTTCCAGGGAACCATTGTACGCAGCTTTACCTTGCTTTGTAAGAGGTTGTTTCCAAGAGGATTTATAATAATAATTAGATTTATAATTAACAATTAGATTGCCAAAAGTTAAGTTGTAAAATCACAATAAAACAGATTAGAAATTAACTGATCAAATTTATTAACATAATTATATTCAATATCAAATAAAATTCTGTTTTATAATTAAATTAAAATATTGATATAATTCAAAGAAAACACAAGATTATTATTATCAGATTAGAAATGAAATTGATCTATTTATTATATAATTAGATTTATTACAATTAAATTGTTCATTACAATTGAAATATATACAATCTTTTATAATTATTTAATAAAAAAATATATTATAAAACTATTTAATAAATAATTATATTAAAAATATGATATCTAATTATTGTTTTAAAAAACAATTATTGAATTGCTAGTTCTATAATAATAATTGTATTAATAATACCGGTGTAATATGAAATTTGTCTAACATTATCAAACAAGATTGTATTATAATAATTAGTTTTATAATTGAAAAACAGTTATCACCAATCAGGGCATAACGTTACCAATTGTGAAACTAATCAAAATACTAATCAGACTATTATTAATCTGATTATAATACTTCATAACCTATAGATCTAAAACGTAATAGTAACTTATTAAATCAAACCTAAATTCTTTGCCTTACCTGTACAAAGCACATCCATCATCATTGCCTGTTCTGCTTCTTCCTCAACACAAACAGAACATCCTTATCCTCAGTGTTCAACCAAATCCCCATTGCAGCAGCATCTTCAAAACTCACTGCTTCCTGGATATGTTGCCTCACTGTTTTCTCGTTCTAAGCTTATATGCACTAATTGGAATGTTCCTTTTTGTCGATTTCTCTAATTTCACTATTTTTGACAAGTTTTTTATGTCTTCTTTATCTTTCTCCTGTAATTTCTTGGATATGAGAGTTTTTCTATGATCTCAAGCAGAATCATATTGGATTCAACCTATCCTCATCAGGATCAGTAGAACTTTCAATTGATGATCTGATATAACACAGATGACTAAACAGGTAAATTAAATGTGCAATGGTACTTGTAAAATACTAAGAGTATATAAATGAAAGGTCATCTCATGTAATTGCTTTTAGTCTAGGAAAAAAACTTATAGTTTAGATAACAAAATACCAATTATTGAGCACAGAAACAGCTAGAATCTATGCTAATATTACTTCTAGCAACTTACACTAGCACCAAAGTCCAATGCACCTAGCTTGGTTCATCTTCCTTGTCCTTCATAGTTTTAGTACTTTAGTTGTCATAATACATCCAATGAAATAGAACACTTAAAACTTTCTTTTACTCTCCAAGTTACAAACAAAGGGGACACAATTTTCATTTTTGGTAAAAAAAAGACCAGGAGATAACAGCCAACAAAACTGTCCTTGAAAGTTAGCATTGTACTAGGATAGATGAACAATTCCAATAACAATATCAATTTCCTTGAAAGTTAGCATTGCCACCCACATTGAACATAAAGGAACATATGTATTAAGAAGTTCGTTAGTATAACAAAGAGATACATTCCAATAACAATATCAATTTCCAACACAATAAAGTGCAACCCCGACTTTGTCTTTAATGTTCTCTAACTGTAATATTTATCTTATCCATTCTTATATCTGCAACCCCGACATCCACTTTAATATCCTCATCTCTGCGACTCTTATCTTCTGCTTGTGTGATTGATGCAAAACTCAACATTCAACTCCATATAACATAGTAAGTCTAACTGTCTTTTGTAAAACTCCCCTTTAAACTTTAGAAGTAAGTTACAATCACAAAGAACACCTCATGCCCTCCTCGATTTCAACCATCTGCTTGTATCTTATATAAAGCATCTCTATCAACTCCTCCATCCTTTTGCAAAACCAAACCTAGATACCTAAAACTCTCAGTTACAAGTAATTCGTCATCTCCTACCTTAATAATTGTATTGCTACGTCTACTACCAATAAACCTAAATTCCATATAACCTATCTTTATTCTACTAAGCCTTCACTACTAAGCTTACATTCACTTAATTTTTATAATAATAAATAAACATAGTTTGAGAAAGAATACAAGCATTTAGTAGCAACATAAGTGACTAAATAAATTCAAAGGAGCTAAAAGAATAGGATTAAAAAAAAAAGCTTCACCTTCACCGGAGGCAATAAAAGACAATGCATGACCAGGAGATAAAACAACTTCCTCCTTTATTGCCTCGACATATGTGCCCTAAAAGAATTTTCCATAGAAAGATATAATTATTCATAGAAATATTAACAAATGAGCATAAATCAACAAGTTTCTATTTGGCCTACTGAATAATAAATGAATTAAATGATAAAAAAATAAGTAATTGGGTTTTTCCAATAAATAGGTTTGAAGCACCAACATTTATACTATTCTATTATAGCAACCAACCAAAAGAATGGAATGGATTATTCCTCTTTTCTTTTCATTCTATTCAATTCCTAATCTCATTAAATTCCATTTTGTTTGTGTACCCAATGCAACCTAAGAATCATGAAGTGTCTCTATACATTATAAAGACAGATTGCTTCCTTTCTGTCAAGTCTTAACTTATTAGCTTGTTGGCAATTTTACTTGGAAAGGGCCTAGGAAGAAATTTTCTGTATGATACTCGCCCTCGATAAACAAAATATCACAACCTATTCCCACTATTCTCTCCTCTTCAAGATGGCAACTTAGATATTTCTCATGCCCAACCTGCTTATAAATTTCTGATATTCTTAGCATTCCTTTATTAATTCAACAAACTAATTTATTGATTATATTTAGAAAGTGTCATTATAATGCAGTTTTTTTACAGCATTACAAGCAAGATGAGCATGAGAAATATCTAAGTGCCATCTTGAAGAGGCGAGGATAGCGTGGGAATAGGTTGTGATATTTTGTTTATTGAGGGGTCTGTTTATAAATACCTCAATCAATATTATAAACGAGTATCATTAGGGGAAAATTAACCATCATACATCCTATTGTTTCCCAAATCCAAATCTTTGTTGGACCAGTACATACCTTAAATCAAATGGTACAGGTTCAGGTAGAGAACCGTGTTATGAAACTTAACAAGAAAAGGAAGAATAATAGTAATCAAAGATAGAAAGCAGAATAGATGGATAATTACATAAGAAAACTAATAACCAAATAGAGTTTGTTGTTCATACATGAGCGTCTTCTCTCACACGTAAATTTTGGCCAGTTGGATCAAGCAAGTCATTGATAACCTGTATAGCAATAATTTATAGATAAGCCCCAAAATTTAATAGATTATGCAAAAAATAGATCAATCTGGTTGAACACCTTCGTACACTGAGGAAGCCCAAGTTTGTTAAAGTCCACATTTAGAATAAAAGCAAATACAACATACTATATATGATAGCCAACATCCATCAATATATAAAATATATAAGGAAAAGAAGAGAGGGTGGTTGATTAACTTAACTGATAGACACAAACTTCAATGAAAATATAGCTAATGCATGTAAATTTTATCAAAAATTTAAACAGTGATAAGAAATTATTGTATCCCTGCCAATGCTTACCTCATTATATATCTCAAGGTAGGATACACGAAGTAAAAACTCTCTTCCTGGAGTCTGCCAAGGAAGCTCAAGTTATGTAAGACTAAGAATTTTATGATAAAAATGTGTTAGTATTAGACAGGAAGCAGAAATATATGCACAATACATAATTAGAACTTACCCTTTATCAAATAGAATAGCAACACCCAAGCAATGTTTATTTTGGATACAACAATGGCATGGTCTCAGAAATCTACCCTAGCTATGCGCAAATTCTACCATGCTTCTCAGTTCTTACTTGTACAACCTTTCAGATCAATATTTTTTCCATGCTTTAACAAACACACACCGTGATGGGAATTTAGATGATAGCATTGTTGACAGGAACTCAGCATATTGCTAGTGATAGCTTCATGCAACAAGGACATAAATGGATTGCACATGTCTACATCAACACTGAATTTATGTTTTATTACTTTAATTTACCAATCCAGTGTGAAATCCAAATTAACCACAATCCAAAATTTATAACTATCAATCTTATACAACTTGCTTACCTGTTTCTCAAAATTTTTTCCTACTCACATCCAAGAAGTATATATCTTCTAGGATATATTTACAATACAGTAAGTATGAAAATTATCATTAATTTGAGGAAAAGTAAAACAGTAGTGCCCCATGCGGTCCCCATTAGTTCCACCTTGATATAGATTAGATTTGCACTCACACCCCTCAAGTTGACATATTTACAATTTAGCTCTATTCTGTTTACAATTTGATCCTGAATTCTCAATTCTAGGATCTTTGTGAGATTTTGTGATCAAATCAATTAGCTGATCATTGGAACTAATGAATGCAGTGAGAATCTCCTTGGTTTGCACTTTTCCTCGGACAGAATCATAATTGATCTCAATATGTTTCATCCTCTAACAAAACATAGGATTGGAAGAATGTGCATGACAGCTTAATGTTTAGAATACAATTTCATTAACTCACAATACAACTTCATTGGCTCACTCAGAATGTTACCTAGATTAGACATTAAGTGTTTGAGCCAAATCCTTCTTTTGCACCCAATATGGTCATAATATTTTGCTTCTTACTGTTCCAAGGTATCAGATGGCCACAAAGAAGAATATAGTATTGTGATGAGGATATCCTATCTATGGAAAACTTTGCTCCACAAAAGCTCTACTTGGCAATTCTAGGAGACAATTTATTCCTAATAACTAGAGAAACATATGAACAAAATAAGTATACTGAATTATAAGAGGTGGAAAGATATAAAGGGCATGAAGAGGGAAAAGAACTGTGAAGGAGATTTGAGTTTGACCCTCAAAAATACAAGGCATGTGATTCATAAGGTAATATGTAATGAGAATCATCCCCAAACTTAAAAAGAACTATCATATGAAGTAATAGTATAAGAGTAGTCTAATATTTTTTGGAATTATATATTCTCAAAACTTAAATAAAATTTCAAATTGAATTCTTATCTAAGCACAAAATAAAGAAAAAAATGAAAAGGAGTTCTGAACTTTCTTTTCGTAAGAAAAGTTAATGTCATTCTTGAGTAGTGTAATATTGTTTGAAAGATATAATTTGAACCACAAATATAAGAGTGTATTAAGGAAAAGGTGCAGGAAAACATTTACAGGTGACGGGAGGAAATAGCTGCTATGAAGAAATGGCAATTGAATATATTCTCCTAATTGATAGGATTCACATTCAAGACTAAGCATTGATGGGAAAGACTAGCGCTCATCTTATAGATAATGAAGGATAGATTGGCCAGACATATATTTGAAGTGGAGAGGAGTTAGGCACCAGAAAAGATGAATGTGCAATTAGAATCAAATAATATAATCCTCGAGAAACTTGGCCTACACCAAGTACTCACACAGTCTGCAAATCCTAAATGAACATGAAAACAACACTAAGTTTATAGTGAATCCCAAATGCAACTTGGAATTTGCTAACAAATAGCAAATTTGAGGGAAAACTTGGGAAAATAGAGAACCAAAGACAGTGATAAAGATGCAGGAGTGGCTTGGCCAACGTCCTTCCCATATGAGAGTGATTCATCTACTAGTGTAGCATGGATAGAATAATATGAAGAGAAAAAAAGTGATGAAAGGCTAGAGACAAGAGAAATGTTTCCAAACATGCACCCAAAGGCTCTTAAATCTAGAATCTAGATGTTACTTGGTGATGTCTGTCAGGACAGCAATAGAGCTATCTCCACAAACCAAGAATGTCAAGCTGTGACGATACATTCCGAGTAGCTTACCATTGGAGAAAGTGTTTACACTCCTGAACTGATATGTTAACAGTCTGGTCGGTGTTGAAAGGCTTACTTCCAAGAAGACTCAGTATTAACATTTTCTGATTAGACTGTCTCATATTGCATAGATTGAAGAGATTCAGGCAGAATCAATGTGTTATGCAGGTAATAAAGTTTTCTCCATGAACCAAGGATGTAACAGACTGTGATGATACATTCAGAGTAGCTCACTATTGGAGAAAGCAATCATACTCAAGTGATATCTCAACAGTATGTTGTTGAAAGGACAATATTGACATTTTCTACTTAGATTGTATTGCATTGCATAGATTGAAAAGATTCGAGCAGAATTGTTTGGGAAGAAAACATCTGAAATCAGAAAGTAACTGATCAAATTGCAGATTGCAAAACTGATCTGGCAACTGAAGATTTCTGAAAACAGTAAACCAGATCTTGCAAAATCAATTATAGAAGAAGCTATTTGAAAAGGCTGATGGAAGAAGAACATAGGTGAAGGCTGAAAACAAACCAATTTGAACATATCTGCACCTCATCAGAATGGCAAACCCAGATCCAGTGAAATAAACTACAAGCAAATCTTTCAGCAGAAGCAAAAATGGAACAGAAAAATCTGACCAAATATGATGGAGAAGCAGTTGAAAAAATGGGAAAAGTCAAAGAAGTATTTTCTGTATTATGGAAGAAGTTGAATCTGAGAAAGAAACCAGAAAAACTGGAAAACCTAGGTCAAGCTGTCATATAAGGGAGGGAAGAAATCAGTTCTGGAAATCAGAACAAAATCAGATTACTTCCAAAATGGGTCACAAACAAAAACCTCAAGCAATGTCACTGAGAGAAGATCATCTTCCCTATTGAGAGCATGCTGATTCTGAGATTGAAAACTTGCTGGTTCTGAGATGTGGTATATCTTGTTTCCTGAGAATCTGGAAGAAGGCATCACCACATGGGAGTGAACATGCAGAGGAATACCATGGTCACTGCTGGGAGAGGAAGTAACCGAGCATGGAGATCTTTCCAGCAAAACTTATAAGGAAATGCATGAGAAGGTGGTTGTTTCCATCTAGCTGATGAAAAGAACAGAAAAGGCTGCTCCCTGTCAGATCAATCAGAGATAGCACAAACGGAGGAAGACAATGTGATCAGACATGAGAACTTAGGTTCTCTCATGAGAAGGAAGGAAAACGACAAGCACAAAACTTCAATACCATGTTAATTTTGGAGAAAATTATTAGGGCATTACCCTAGGTAGCCCCCTCTACCTTCAGTTAGACTGCCATTATTGTTCATTTACACTCCTCAAGTTGATATCTTTGCAACTGAACTCTATTCTATTTATAATTTGGTTCGCAACAATTACTACAGCAAAGTGAAGCTACACCACTGTATGGATTCTTGTTGATACTGAAATATTAGATAGTCTTCCAACCTTGTTATTTGTTGACCAACAGTCTTCCAACCTTGTTATTTGTTGACCAACATATACCATACAAAATTGGTTCATTTATATCCGTATTGGCTTATAACCAACTTATTACTGGAAACTTCTTTTCTAATTAAGAATGCAATAAGTCTTCATGGATGCTTTCCTCCCTGATAAATATCTGATATAATCAACAAAGTCCATTTAAATTTTGCATAGATATAGATTCTACAACTGAAATATATTTTCTAAATCAGATATATGAGATACAAAATAGCTTACATCTTGTATTATGCTGAAGACATCCTTGATCGCTAGAGGTATGATGCCCGGAGAATTTGGATCGCCCTAGAAAATCAAATTTAGATTAAAAATGTTATTAAATATGAATGTTTTCAGATATGCAGTTTCCATCCATACCAAAAGCCAAATGGATTGCTTAACAGCAAGTTTAACATATTTAACAAGAAAAAAAGAATTCAATTCAACAATAACAAGAGATGATATTACACCTGAGATTGAATACAGAAAAATTCATAACAAGAAGCCATTAGAAAAAGGTTATTCCATCCCAAATGCTCCCAGCAATGTGAATATAGAAACAATAGAGTAGAGAATCAAAATGTTAATTACTAATATTCTCCAAGACAAAGGCACTGATATAAGAAGAGGCATTTGCTTCTGTGGATCATTCTAAATACTGCACCTATCACATTCCATTAAGTCTGTAATCTCTCAAGAATCACAGAGTTCCTCGACAAACTTTTCAGAATCTTCCATAGTGGAAGGCTCCTCAAACATGCAATTCCTCTGTTGATGATGACTCAGATATTCACTTGTTTACTTGATGAACAATATATACTACTTGTTTCTACCACTGAATGGGCTTGATCTGTAAGAACCAAAAAATATACTGCAAATTATTTCCAGCTCACCAAAATCAACAATCTTCTCTTTGAATGAGAATGGAAAACAATCGAAGTCATAGTATGTTAGTTGCCTGACAACTATTCACCGGCAATCAAGCAACTTCACCAAGATTGCCCAGCACTTGTTTGCTTGATGAACCATATATATTCTACTTATCTTTACCATTGAATGGGCTTCTATATATAAGAATCAAGAATTTTACTGTAGACTAATCCAGATTCAGCTCAGCAAAACCAACACTGTTCTTTTAAGAAGTAAGAATGGAGAACATATCAATCTTATAATATGGTTGGTTTACTGACGCCTACTCAGTGGCAATCAAGCAACTACACCAAAATAGATAATTAATAAGTCTTTCAGATTAATGATTTGTGTAACTCAATCATCAGTGACTATATCATTCAGTCATCTCTCTGTATTATCCTAAAATCTCTGCAAGATTTCCTTATGATATTCCTGTGTGTTTCAATAAGAAACTAAGCAATAAACTATTCCTTAGGTAATAGATGGCCCTAATACTCTTGAGCATGCAGCTGGCAAGGGGTGGAAGTTGGAATCAATCATTTGAAAAGAAAATGAGCAGTCTGATTCTAATAGAACAGAATGCAGAGGAAAATGAGAAGAAAAAAAAAGAATGGCAATAGAGAAGGCACGTTGTCATATGGGAAAAGTAAAAAAACAAGCATTTTCAGGCAAAATATAATAAAATGGAACATGATATAAGATTTATAAGGTTGCATTATGCACTTTTGTTCTACATGCATATTGTGATGCTTGTTGATAGACTATTACATCAGGCTAGGAGATAAACCTAGGGCATAATGTAACAATGGATGTTAGTTATGTTAATAGAGTTTCTTACGGGTGTTAATTATATTGTGGATGGGGCCTTGAGCCTATTAGGATGATTTCTAGATGAATAGCACATCTTTTACCCCAATTATATGATGGCTACATCTCGGTGAGTGTGATGTGTCAAATATAGCATGTTCAATTACCTTTAGGAAGTCGTACACGTATGGGGAGCATACATGAGCACCACACTACCACGTAGCAGGAGTGTTGGATTTGTCATTAATTGGTGTTTAGTCGTTAACTATATAGCAATTTGGGATAGCAATCCCCCTCCCATCAAGAACAGCTCTAACCCAACCCGATTGAGGTTGTATTATGTTGTAACATAACTAGAGGGGGGAGGGACCAAAAAAACCACTCTACATAAACGAGGCAAATATGGATAGAATTTTTTTTCCTCGCTCCGCTTGCCCCACCTTAAATATGCTTTATTTTATATTATATTATCTCATTCAACCAGCACCTCATAATAAGTGAGGCGGGGCAAGGATAGAGAAGAATTTTCTTCCACATTATCCACATTATGTTGTCAACCTATCATCCTCTATTATCCACATTATTACTTCTAAGTTTCCTCTTGTTGCTCCAAAGCTGTTAGAAGGTGTTTATGAGTTTGATAGATTAAGGCTAGGACTTATGGTTGTGGAGACCCCCTTAGGGGCGTGATAATGTACAAGTTGTAATATATGTTGTGAAACCCCCATTTAAAGTAGTGATGTATAAGTTGTCTAAGACAAATGTCTTTTTTCTTTCTTTTCAACGACATCATCTTGTTAGGGCACACAAGGACACAAAGATTGATAAAGAAATACCCTAAGTAAAAAAAGAAAGAAAGGATTAAAAGATATGAGAGAAATCTTCCTTGGCTTGTCACTTCTTTAACTTTAAAACACACACCCAACTAGTTTTTATCTTAGGACAAGACGAGCAAAAGATGGAAGACTTCAATATGCTCTTTTAATAAGAAAAGAAATGTAATAGTCATCAATAATAACAGCATATTTGAAACTAAACTTTGAGCAAAGATGATCAAAATCCAAACATCAAAATACACAAAGGAAAAAAGTACAGAAGCATGTTGATAAATGCAAGGAGGAAATGATGACTGAACATGCTTTCCTAATTAGCAGGATTGACATTTAAAATTTTAAAGATTAGACAAACTAGAGACTATCTTTGTAGGTTCTAAAGACTACAACATTCTAACCAACTATGGATTTGGAGTAGACAGGAATCAACTAGAGCAGAAGAATGCACGGTTGTAATCAACTAATACAATCCTCAAGACCCATATCTTGTATTGATATGCTTCCAAACTATGAAGCTTGAATAGAAACATAATTAGCAACAAAAATTACTAAGCAATTTAAATTTAGTAGACATATAGAATAAAGAAGTGGTAAAGATGGTATAGGAATGACCTAAGCAATAGTCTTCACAAATGGGACCCAGCTGATAGTTAGCAAGAATAAGATGAGATGCAAGATTAGAGAAAAAGTAAGAGGTTAGCTAACATATGATCAGAGGCTCCTACATCCTGAATCTGCATGCTAGATACAGTAATCAGCATGCCCAACAGTAAATTACCTCTATGAACAATTGATGACAGCCTGATAATGCACCTAGAGAAAGCATTGATATTCCTCAACTAGCACTTTAAATGTAGAAGGCCTATATCAGGAGCACCATCCTAAGGATTTGCTTAGACTGATTTATTCTTCAAAACATAGGAACAAACAATTGTTAGGCAAGGGATCACAGAAAGAAATCTGTTTACAAAACTTTCTTGCAACACACTGCAGCTTGCAACAATGGTAAAAAGAGAAATAGAGGATATTTGGTACTTCAAATCATACTAGAATAAGTTTTATAGATGGTTGCTTGCCACAAGATCAGAATACAACTATGAAATCTGGAGATGGAATTGGAATCAATTAGAAAGATGCAAAACAGAAGACCAAAACACCTTGAAAGTGATCAGTGGTTGCAACTGGAAATAAATCTCTGCGGAAATAGAAATGTCTGAAGTTGTAATTTCTGAAAGAAGAATAACTGGAAAACTGTTGCAGATTTCAGGAATAATGGAAAAAGGTAGAATAGAGGACTAAGTAAAAGAAATAGGATTAAATCAGAAAAGTAGAAAGAAAAATTCAGAGAACTTTGATAAATTGAGAAATATTGGAGCTTTCAAACAGCAGAGTGTTGGGAGACAGAGGAAAGAATTTGGAATCTTTTGCAACAGCTTCCCAATTGCAAAAAAACCAACTCAACCTGCTCTGCAGTTACAATGGTAGTAGCACCAGAGCTGAAAAAGCAGCACTAGGTAATTTCTGCACTCGCAAGTATATTGGGAAGTAATCTACACCCTACACACAAACAGAGAAGCAAATATTAATGCTTAACAACATATGTTCATGTGACTTGTAGGAGGTTGCAGATAGGAAGATGCCAAGCAGAAGACATTAATTGAAAACTTAGTCTTTCAGCTGATTAATGGAGGAAACTGGAAATAAATCTCCATGGCAACTGAAACAATGGAGCCAGAAACTGGAAATTTGTTGCAGTTCAAGTATGAATGAGAACAGGTAGAAAAAGTAAACTAGAATGGGTTGAACAGATTGGAAAAACAAGCAGATTTCAAGAGAACTTTGAAAATTGAGAAATTCAGGAGCTTTCGTGCAACAGAGCAGTGGGAGCAGAAGAAAGAGTGGCACTGTTGCAACAACTTTCCAATCACAGAAAACCAACTCAACCTGCTCCAGTGACGAGGGTAGTAGCAGCAGAAAGGTTAGCACTAGGAGATTTCAGCACTCTCAGGTACGTTTGGAAGGAGCAGAAAACCAACTCAACCTACTCCAGTGATGATGGCAGCAGCAGCAGCAGAAGAAGAGGGCAGCACTAGGAGATTTCTATGCTGACAAGTATGTTGGGAAGGAGTCACGCGGCCTAAACACAAACAGATAGCATATATCCATGCTTAGCAACAGATGTCATGCAACTTGTGGGAGGCCACAGTTAGGAAGATGCGAAGCAGAAGACCTTAATTGAAAGCCCACCTTCTTTAAAGCAATAGATGAAGGAAACTGGAAAAAAAGCTCCACAGAAACAGAAACAATGTTTGAGGATATAATTTCTGAAAAAAAAAACACAAACTGGAAATATGTTGCAGTTCAAGTACAAATAAGAAAATCTAGAAATTGTGGACCAAATAAACTATGGAACAGATTGGAAAAACTAGAAGCAGATTTCAAGAGAACTTTGAGAAATTGAGAAATCTTCATTAGTTGGTCAGTTAAAGCTAGCAGATTATCTTCATTAGCTGATCATTTAAAGCCAACAGATTATATGCATTAGCTAGAGCATTTAAAGCCAGCAGGTTATATGCATCATACAACTTTGCCAAGTACCTTTTATGAATCATTTATTTTATAGGCTATCCTTTGCAGATCTGTATATGATAATTTAGCTATTTTAAGAGCTCAAAATCAACTTGTATTATGGGTATACAATCAGAATTCTTTGAGAGAAGGTTGCGAAGTTTTTCATGGCAAATTGAACAGAACAACCTTTGGGAGGCTAGGTAGCATAAACTGTAACGACACAACCCAA
Source organism: Curcuma longa (assembly GCF_044706935.1). Taxonomy (NCBI): domain Eukaryota; kingdom Viridiplantae; phylum Streptophyta; class Magnoliopsida; order Zingiberales; family Zingiberaceae; genus Curcuma; species Curcuma longa. Next base: position 28,778 of record NW_027433304.1, read on the forward strand.
AAATTCATGAAGCTAGAATAAAAATCAGAAGACTGTTGGAGTGTGGCTAGTTCATGTTCGAGTTGGAGCTAAGTAGTGTTGTGTTGACTGTAGAGTTTCTTTAAGTAATTCCACATCCATTCTGCAGTCTTGAACAGTTAAGAGTTCAATCTGCTGTTGGATTCCACAGATCCTAGAATCCATGTCATGATTTGAGCATCCTTGACCTCCCACTTGACATAAATTTTTGCCTTTAACAAATATCTTAATGTGGAATGCCCATGCAGAGTAGCTTTGTCATTAAAATAAATCAAGAATGCATCATACTTATCTGAAGGCATGAGACCGGGAGAACTTGATCAAGAATAAGCAAGAACAAGGGACTGAACTAAGGCTGAATTGGACCTAAGAACAAGAGAATCTGATACCATGAAAAACTTGGAGTGTTTTGAGCAGAAAAAGAATGAAAAAACTTAAAAAGCTTTGTGCAGAAAATGTCTTCCTTCTCTTCGAGGAGAACTCTCATTATAAAGCCAATAATACAAACTGATTTTTAGCCCTTGAAATAGCTAAACTATCATATATAAATCCACAAAAGATAGCCTGCAGCAAGTATATCCTAATTAAGAAAAAGAATAAAAGATAGTTGGCAAATTGTACAATGCATACAATCTCCTGATTAGCTAATGCATATAATGTGTTGGCTTTAAATAAGCAACTAATGCATATAATTTGTTAGCTTTAAATGATCAGCCAATGCCTGCATATAATTTGTTGGCTTTAAATGGTAACCGCTAATTTTACTTTAACTGTCCAATTAATGCATATGATGTGTTGACTTTAAATGACCAACTAATTCCTTTGACACTAAATCAATTTCAACTTAATTATTTACAAAAAAAAAGTTAGGCTTTGGTAAAGCAAAATAAACAGAACATAGGTGTTGAATCTTTATTTTCAACAAGCAATTTTCACATATGATTTAAGGTAATAAATTCTATTTGACAGAAAAAAATCTGATAACTGGTTAAACTTTAGTACTAGAATATGCAAGCTTTGAAAGGATAAAATTCCAAATACTTTTTGTGATTGTCTATGAGATTATGTAAAATAAAGAGCTTCAGAATTCCCCAGATCATCCATTTGAGCCTATATACTCTACAAACTTACATGCATCGTATGCGTCTTGCCACTGCTAGTGACACCATAGGCAAAAACTGTCCCTGCAAATAAAGCAGAAATAAAGTAAATACATATGGTCTACTATTTGGCTGTATCTAAAGGGAGGGTGTCTGGCTGACAAGCAGGCAGCTGACTACTCCCTAAACCAGACTTTGTTTTGCAAACAAAGTCAAATTATTTGAGAAGAAAATTGAAGTTGATTAAACTAGGATAGAGTATACACCTTTAAGAATTATTTAAAATGATAATGTGACACTGAATTAGAAGGCTTCATGTATGTGTTAGGTACAGTAAAATAACAGAAATGGAAAAAACACTGAGATCTCAAACAGTGAAAGAAAAAATTTATATAGTATCATGACTAAATCTGAAGTAATTGAGTAATTGAGGAGAGTAGAACATTGAAATAATTCAAAAAAAAAAACCACCAAGAAAAGCAGCAATCAGTGAGTTTGACATTTCTGCACCTTGAAACCTTCAACAACCAACTTCCTTACCACACTGCAGCTAAATAAAAGCCAGTTTTGGCCAAAGATATGCCAGGAATGAGCAGTGTGAATGACTGATAGATATCCCAACTATGCAAGGGGAAAAAATAGAAAGATGATGATTCACAAGTGCTGCCAATAGGAACTAAGTACCCAACAGGTAGAAAAGTGACATGAACACCTTAAAACATAAAGAAGCATAGACTAAATATCAACCATCAAGCAGCCCCCTACCATATTGTGATCAGTTAATCAGTGAGCACCAACCAAATTGTCATACAAAATAGTTGTATATTACAGATAGAAGTTTTATAAAATGCAAGTCAAAGGAACAGTATGATCCATGGCATTGACAAATATAGCAAGTAGCCTAGTAGAGAGCATATCACCATTCTGTTAAACACAAAAATTCATTTTTCGAATGTATAAATTAAAAAATTGTAAAAAAATAGGTTACCATTTATGCCCTCCATTGCAGCTTTAACCACAGGCTGGGCAGCAACATCATACACCGATTGAGTAGTTGTGGAAGGACCAAAAACTCTATCTGCAACATGGAATTAATTTTGTTAGGGCGGGGGATTGTAGGATCTACAAATGATATGCAAAATGAATGGCTAATAATAATAGATGCGCACACACTTTAAGAAAACAAGATAATATGCATAACTTTCCTTTGTGTGATAATTAAAAATTGAATTCAGTTTGAACAGCAAGAATAAATTCACTGAAAGAACACAATAAAACTTGGGAAGGGTTGTATGGAAATTGTTAGGTGTAAATAATTAATGTGTGTGTCTGCACACACACTTTAAGAAAACAAGATAATATGCATAACTTTCCTTTGTTGGAGAAAGGGAGAATAACATATCCCTTAGATAATTAAAAATTGACAAGAATTCAGTTTGAACAGCAAGAATAAATTCACTGAAAGAATTCTGTTTTCTGCAATCTCAATAAAATGCCTTTTTCTTGGGAAGAGTTGTATGGAAATTGTTAGGTGTACATGTTTTGTTCCTTTTCTAATTCAAACATAAGTTTTATGGCAGGTAGCTCATCCCAACTATTTGGGTTCAACTACATAAGTCTATCCCATTGAGCCCCATGCATGGCAAAATCACTAGCAACCTAGTAATAATAACACGATTATATCATCTCTCTCACATTGAATAATTCTTTCTTTAGTCTACCTCTACCCCCCCCCCCTCTACTCTTCCACTATAATCAATTCAACTCTTCTAATTATATAAAAAATATTGGACACTTATAAAGATGTTTATATCATTTTATCTCATCTCATCCTACTTTATCTCATTTTATCATTTAACATAGCTACACCTAATTATTATCAAAATTATTATTGAATATTAGTATTTTTTATCCTTAGTGGTAGCTTGACACATATTAACATTCTCAGGTACATTAAAATTTGTACATGTTGCTTCCTAATAGTCGAATAATCCAATCTATAAAATATGGTAGATCTTACAAAATGTCATAAAATGTTTCCCTTAATATAAGGCACAAGATGAAAAAAAGGATAGCCCAGTACACAAAGCTCCCGTCCGTGTAGAGCCCCAGGAAAGGATCGGGTCACATTGAGTCAATTGTGTGCAACCTTCCCTTGTATTCTTGCAAGAGGTTGTTTCTACAACTCAAACCCGTGACCTCAAAGTCATGGGAGCAACTTTACCATTGCGCCAATGCTCTCCTTCAATATGAGGCACACGATGATCACATAAAAATCCAAAAGCTCCTCTAATTTCAATAAATCATCCTTTATGTTATTAATGATATCTTCATCAATATTTGCTTGTTAACAAATAGATTGAAGATATCTAAATCTCTCAATTATAGAAAAGGTAGCTCGTGGCTTGACAAAAAAAAAGATTGGAAGTGATAGTTGCTTACAAAGAATCTGAATTGAATGTCTAGGTCAGTCAATAATCAATGATGGGGAGAACTACTATATCAATCAAGTTTCTATAGAACTCAATAATCTAATTTATAATATGGCCAAAAAATTGCTTATCAGATTCGAAAGATATACCATTGCACCCCTATGCACACAACTTTTCTACTGAGAGAGATTATTAAGAAAGACAAAAGAAGAACCCTGTCTGCCTTTTGTCAAGCCATGCGGCTGTGATGCCGCCCTCCAGTATCTCACATTGACTAGTCAGTAACAGTATCAGAATCATGATGCAGGGATTTGAAGAATGTCCAATCATGATCACCTAAGCTCTTATGGAAGTATTATAATGCCCATAGAACAGAGAAAAAGCAGCAAATTGTATGAGGAAGAACCAAGACAGAGTTGGAAAAGAACTATTATTAACATTTGGGATAAATCTTCTGAATTACAAAATATCAATTGACATATGGACAAAGCTGGAAGGCTTGTGATATATCGATATCTCGTGTTGCCTAATCTGTATCAGGATGAGCAACAGTGATATAGGGCGAGAGATTTTCCAATCTTGCAACTTTTCAAATGGTGATCATTAAAATAAGAGGGCAGAAAAAGAAAATGGAACATTGAAGAATTAAGATGGAGTTGGAAAAGAACTACCATCAGCACTTAGGATATCTAACTGAATTTGTTGAACTCTTGCTAGGAAAAAAAAAGGAGAAACAGATCAGAACATCCAAAATCTGAAGTCAAGGTGAAAAGTAAAATTTGTTTGATATATGAAAATGATTTGTATTGGGATATTAACATACAAGTATGCATGTATATCAGCTAATTAGATTTAGAACAACTGCAGAACTACAGCAACTTCTGCTTAACCAAAGTGATAGTTAACTGTCTTGGATCAACTTAATAACTGGTTTATCATGCTAAAAGGAAATTTAAGAATCAAATAATAGATATGATGTGTGTAATACATAACAATCTATGCAACATCATGTAAATGGGAGGTTTATCAAGCTCACTTAAACCAGGTGAAAGGCTGGAGAAATTAATATATCAAAAGAGAAGAAAATAAATTTTAAAAAACAAAAACGAAAACAGAAAACAATGTTACTGTGTCTCCCAAGTACACCAAATGAATAAACAAATGTTTACCAAATGCATAGAAGGTTGCCGGATTGTACTCGTTGCGGACTATTTTGTCCCCGTCGGCGTACCAAGCGATCTCATCTCCACGCTGAAACTCGCGGTCACTACAATAGTCGATCAACAAGATCAAATGAAAACATGTCCACATCCTAAAAGGACAGTCCAGAAAAGAGAAACCTCCTAAAAGCATCTAACCCATCAGCAAAACACATCAAAACAGACCGGGAAAGAAAGATAAGTTCAAAATAAATAAAAGAATCTCAGATCTACTACAGTCTGCACTTTCATCCTTACCTGATAGGCCGAAACCTAATCGTGACGGTGATGCTATCCCCAGATCCCGTCGAATCCAACGGTTCGGCGACCAGTTCATCGCCCTCAAAACCAACGGGAGCAACCGATCCCTTAGCATATTCCATGCGGCCGCGGCTGGGAGTCGCGGATCTCGTAATCCCGCCGTTGGAGGAGCCGTAGAAGTGAGAGGACACGGAAGAAGGGGAGGATCGAGGAACCGAACGGCTGTTCATGAAGGATGAGGTGGAGGTGGAGGAGGAGGAGGAGTAGGAGGTAAACTGAGGCTTACGATGGCCAAATGGGGAACTGCTCCGCCCTCTCGACGACGCCGACGAGTACGGCTTCCCAGCCATCAACTTCGGAGATCCAGCACTCTACTTCCCCTCCCTCCTCTCTCTTCCTCTCCCTCGCTTTCACTCTCACGTGAAGAGGAAGAGGAGAGAATGTGGAAATGGAGAAGTGGAAAAGAAGGAGGTAGAAGAAGAAGAAGAAGAAGAAGAGAGTCGGTGAAGGGGAGGAGAATGGTCGACAGAAATAGGGAATGTCTTGGGCAGGAGGAGAAGGGAACTGGTAGAAAAGTGGGTACAAATACATAGGTCATCGACTGGGAGGTGGAGCGGTCGCTTAAACGAGTTTAGCCCCCAAAACACAGCCACTCATACAACCAATCATGCGATCATTACCAAAAAAAAATTAGTCTCCGAAAGATAATCGGTTTACAGTGGTCCCCACCACACCTCTCTGTTAGTTGCAGGTGTGGTAGTCGATGGGGTACACTAATTCCTCTATCGAGTAGAGGATCATGGGGACCCGATCCAAACATCACTCTAATACTTGAAACTTGTTGCAAATCCAGGCCGTCAAGTTGAGGGTAAACCTCACCTTGATCCGCTATTTCCAGCTTTGCCGTAAACCAGACACCACCGAAATTGCAGCAGATCCTGGAACTGGGGAAACTTGAAGCCAAGTGAAATGAGCGGGAATAACCGCGACTGCAGCCTCGTGTTGAGCCGTTGAGGAGCGTTTCAAATTGCCAACGCCACCAACGCGACAACATAATTTTCAAAATTCTGAATCTGTTTACGCGATTTTACCTAAATCCTATAACAATTATAAAAAAATGCATACGAAATTATCTACGACTACAATTTTACAGTACGCTTCCTTTGCTATACTCAAAAATTAATTTATTATTTGAAATAAAAAAAAAACTATTAAATTAGATCTCATATAAATTAGTGCTATATCTATACATTATATTTGATAACCAACCAAATTATTAATTTTAGAAGACGTAGCAAAATTTAATGTGTCAACCTATTCA
>NW_027433305.1:0-3815 GCF_044706935.1 Curcuma longa
ACTTATGCTTTTTAGCATCTTGTTGAGACATGAATTGTATCAATAAATTTATCTTAGACCAACTATGGGAAAAGTAAATGTTTAATTAATGGACATCTTGCCCATCGATCATAGTTGGACATCCTAAATAATCTAAAACCATTTCAACAAGTATCTAATGTTGAAAGATAAAGGAAGTTGGAATGGATTCATAACAAAACTTGGAATTGATACAAAATATACAAGTTTGTGCCAAACTGAAAAGTTTATATCAAACCACAAAAATACAATCATTTTTCACAAGTTCATATTTTTCCTTGATAGAATATGTGAAAACAAACATGCCTGCAAAATTTTAGATTTTTCTGAATTTTATGAAATTTTCTAGGCATTTCTGAAGTTCGTATCAGAAACTGCACATTTCTGTTCAGCAGTCGACTGAGCAGTCGACTGCTTCACTCGACCAATCTGTCTGAGAAGTTCTGAACTAATGGAGCAGTCGACTGCTAAGGCTCAGTCGACTGGAGCAGTCGACTGCTCATGGATCAGTCGACTGCTGGCGGACTTCCTATAAAAGAAAACTCAAACAGCGGTCGACTGCTAACCCTAGGGTTGCGCCGATCTCGCTGTTCTCTTCCTCTCCTCGTGTCCTCCAGCCTTCTAGAGCCCTAATCTCTTCTATTCTTGGCTCTAATCTCCTTTGGTTCCTCAACTCCAACCAAAACCTAGGGTTTTAGAGCTTGTTCTTGGAAAATCTTCACAATGGAAAGAAGGTATACCATGAAAACATAATATCTTTGTTTTTCTTCCTTCTTTATGATTATGCTTAGGCTAACTTGCTATTTGTTGCTTGTTTGCATCACAAAACTCATGCATTGCATTATAGGGTTAGACAAAAACATAGTGCATCTAAGCCTCCTAGGAAGAAAAGTCTACGTAGTGGTGAGGGGTCCTCTCAATATCCTGCTCCTGAATATTTTCAAACCACAGCTGAGCCCCGATTCTTCTGTTCATCTGCCCAGCGTCTGTTTGAAACAACCGATTTCCATGTAATGGATTGTCGCTACATTAGCAAAACTTCTTTCAAACAAAAGCTCCTCAATTGTATGAGCACATCATCTTCCATCAACTAGAGAAGTTATTTACCTGCACCAATCACATAAATCTTGACCTTTGTAAGGAATTTTATGTCAATCTTCGTCCAGTTGCAATTAATTCCGACAATTTTGTGTCCACAGTAGCAGGAGTTTCAATTCAGTTCAACGCTGAAACTGTTCGGTCTTTTCTAGGTCTTCGTCCCTCACAAAACCCTTTCATGTGTTTTCCTGATTTTACTGGTCCTATCACTGGTTCCTTTTCTCATATCACAGTGGATCAAATTCAGTACAGACTCATTCTAGATTGTGTCATTCCTATTGTGACTCGAGGTCGGGCTATGATACGTATTCCCCACATGATCATGATGTATGCTTTAGAGCAACATTTTGACATTGACGTTGCCCAACATGTCTACTCTTCCATTCTCTACTACTCGGGTATCACAAATGGCAAGATCTACATGTCATTTTGTCACATCATCACACAGTTCATTGCATCTAGGGGCATCGATGTTTATTATTAAATTTCTCATGTCACTACTTTGGAGCTTATTTCAAGTCGTATAATGACTTTACCAATCTACAAATCTTGTTTTTCTTACCCTGACATAGAAAATCCCTCAAGTTGCTTTATGTAGATTTCTTGTTCTAAATCCTCATTTAGAAAAATGATCTTTACATGCATCTGATGTATTTCCAGATTCTATAGAGTGGCAATAGCCAACAACACTCTAATAGAAGTTATTCTTGACACCAAAGAATATGTATTAAAGTAATCAAGGTCTTCTCATTGTCGATAATCCTTAATTACTAATCTAGCCTTGTACTTATCAATTGTATCATCTAATTTTATTTTCTTCTTGAAAAATCCACTTGCAACATAGTGGTTTACTTTTCTGAGGAAGATCTACAAATTTTTAAGTGTGGTTTTACAAGATAGAGTCAATCTCAAATGCAATTGTCAGGTCCATTAGAAGAGCCTATAGTTTCTAAGTAACTTTGGGATCACTATCCAATATTAAAGTGATAAAATCCATTTTGAAAGATTTTTCCACCCAAACTCTTTTACTTCGTCTGAGCTCAACCTCAACTAGTTTTTTCTCTTCTTCTTCTTCTTCTTCTTCTTCTTCTTCTTCTTCTTCTTCTTGTGTTTCATATGCCCGTTTTGAGAAACTTTTTTCTTCTCATGTCTTATAAGGAAATACATGTTCAAAGAATGAGGCGTTTCTCGATTCAATAATCAAGTTTTTATGTATCTTCGATATTTGAGATTCATACACAAGGAACTTATAGACACTACTGTTATATGTATATCTAATAAATATGCAATCAATATTTTTTGGTCCAATCTTGATCCTTTTCTAATCAAGCACCAAAACTTTAGCAAGACACTCCTACACTTGCAAGTATTTATAGAATGATTGCCTTCATTTCCACAACTTATAAGAGTTCTTCTCTATTTTATTTCAAGGCACCTTATTCAAAAGATAATTAGTTGTTAACATAGCTTCCCCCCACATGTACTCTGGTAGTCCAAATCTCAATAGGAGATCATTCATTATCTCCTTTAGAGTGTGATTCTTTCACTTGGCAATATCATTTTGTTGAGAAGTACATGGAGATGTTGTTTCATGTTTGATCCTATATTTAGCACACAACTCAGTGAACAGTGATATATATTCACCGGCTCAATCACTTCGACCACCTTAATCTTTTTATTAAGTTGATTTTTAACTTCATTCTTACTTTTGAAAAGATATACAAAATAATATTTTATATTATCATCAATGAAAGTAATAAAGTACTTATTCCCATCATATGTCAGTGTACCTTTTAGGTTACACATGTCAGTGTGGATTAGGTCGAGTGATTCATTTCTTCTTTTAATATGTTAAAAGGATGACATTATCATTTTCGCTTCAACACAAGTCTTACACTTGTGTTTCGAGTCAAGGTGGAATGTAGTATACTTTACATGTTAATCAATCTACACAACACATCGTAGTTAACATGTCTTAGTCTACCATATCACAAATTGGAACACTCAAGTATATAAGTGGAAGAGCTTTTATTTTTATTAACCTTAGGTCTAATGGTTATTACATTGAGCTTGAACAATCCATTGGTTACATACTTTTTCACAAATATTCTTTTCTTAGATAGTACAACTCTGTATGATTCAAAAATAATGTGGAAGTCATGTTTGCTCAAAAGTGATCCAGATACTAGATTCTTCTAAACCTCCGAAACATACAGTATATTGTTCAAAGTAGAATGAGATCCTTGCCCGAGGCCATCTTTAACACTACTTTTCCTTTGCTCATGATGCCCAAAGTTGTTGAGTTTCCAATGAATAACTTGTCTCCATCTTTGACTTTTTCAAAGTTGTGGAGTAACTTTTTATTGTAGCAAACATGTCTAGTGGCACTGATATCGATCTACCATTACTGTGAATTTGCACTGACTAGGTTTAGCTCGGAGACCATGATGCAGAGGTCGTTCATTTCTGATCCCTCATTCAGGTTGGCCTCATGCTTCTTCTTCTACTTTTTACACTTTGAAGATTTATGACCGACTTGATTATAGTTGAAGCACTTCCTAGAGAATTTTTTTTGCTTATGCTTCCTCTAGGTCTCATTTTGGATGATTTGGGATTCTTCCATTTCGAGTTTTGACTTTTCTCGACCATGTTGGCTTTCACATTAACCTGAGTGAATAGCTTTCTCTCTAAACTCTTGT
>NW_027433306.1:0-1320 GCF_044706935.1 Curcuma longa
AGGCCATGCTAAATGGCACAGCCGTGCCTCCTGATCGCGGCCACGCTGGGTGCTCTGCCCAAACTGCAGACCAAACTTAGAACCAATATAACTTTCAGCTCAGATGGAGTTATGGGTCGGTCCACCACCCAAATTGAAGATAATTCAATGATCTACAACTTTGGTTCAGGATCCAATTGAAGAAAACTGGGTTTACTAGGTGAAAAACCCATTGAGGCAGAGCCTTGTAAACCAGGGACAATCTGGGCAGTTTTGGGTGAGTATAAAAGGTGGAAACAAACCCAATCTTGGGTTATCTTGGGTCATTCTCCAAAACCCTTGGTCTTGGCTTGGCGGCGGCGCCTCCCCCTCTCTAGGGAGGCCCTAAACGCTCCATCCTTCGTCGATCCACCTCGCCATTCATCTCCACCGATCCATCCTACACCGGAGCAAGAAGATCTTCAAGAGGATGCTCACGCTTCAAAGATAAGTCTTCCCCTTTTTGGTGGATGATATTTATTATGCATTCTTGTTGTAATCTTCTTGTAATGGAGTAGATCCTTGAGTTTAGGATGTAGGATGAACATCTATGTAATGATGGTGATGTATGAACTAGTTTATGTCATTTTTCCTATTCAATGAGATGTTTACACTTGTTTCATGTATCATGTGCCTTGAATGTGTTTGATGAAATGTTTGTGTGAGCACATATGCATGATTATGAGGGGTAGATTACTTTGTAGGGAGATCCTAGGATCGTATACCCGGGGCGCCTCGTGACAGGAGGAAAGCCTTAACCGGACCTTCCGAGGTGATCCCTACATAGTGGTAAACCCCCATAAGGGATAACTAACGGTTACTTAGTGTTGGGGAGAGGTCTCTAAAGGGATACCCTGTGACAGGGGGTAGGAATCTAGTAGTATTCTGGGGCGCCTGCATGACGCAGGAAAGCCTTGAACCAGGCTATCTAGAATCATCTCAAACCAACCTAAGTAACATTAGAACACCATCGATTTATGCCAACAAAGCCTGACGAGGTCGAGTTGGTATTTTGGTTAGAATCCCTACAAGGTGGTGAACATTGAGAGTAAGGGAATAAACATGAATTAGGGATATCACCTAGCATTGATGTGAAACCGAAGTCCTAAACTTATCCATCTCACCCATAAACCCCAAGCCAATCTCTCTTTCTCTCACACACACAACCAAATCCTCAACCAATCCGTTTCCCTCGAGTCTAGATAACTATCTTAGTGACATCACTATAGCTAATACACAGTCCCTGTGGTTCGATATCTTTTTATTACTTGACGACAACCGTATACTTGCGGGAGCCTATCA
>NW_027433307.1:0-10786 GCF_044706935.1 Curcuma longa
TTACAATCATTAACAAGCCTGCAACTTGATTTTGACTACTTATTATCGTTTTGTACTAAAAACCTTTGTAAAAGAAGGGAGCATCAAACTTTACTACAGTAGCATCCAATAATAATTAACTATTGAGATTCTGCCCAAACCCATGCTAAATTCACCGTTATGTTATTTTATTTTTTGTAGCGGCAACTGCCAACAAGTAGCAATATTGGTTGAGAGCTCTGGACTGGTTGGCATTGGTTCAGACTTTTAAATAATAGAGGCAACTAGCTAACATGTTCTCTGTAAGTATTATGGTACAACCCAAGCGTGACCAGGCACTTTGTATATCTCTTTGCTCATCATCTTTTCTCTCACTTTTTCTACCTCCTCCCATCTTCCTTGCTTTGCATGTATATTTGATAAAATCACCATCGAAGCTGAATTTCTTGGGTCCAATTTGTAAAACTCCTTGCTCATTGCTTTTCCAAGTTCAGCCTCCGCGTAATGCCTGCTAGCACCTAACAAAGAAGAATACATGGAACTTGAAGGCTCAGGGATTTCACATATAAAATTTTCAGCTTCACTAAGCTTTCCTGCTCGACCTAACAAATCAATCAAACAGCCAAGGTGCTCTTTCGATGGCTTTATCCCACATACTATTGTCATGAATTTAAAAATTTTCATGCCCTTTTCGACTTGACCACTATGACTACATGCCGATAACGAAGCCAGAAAACTAGCTGCGCTAGGCTTTACTTCATGTTCTAGCATTTCTTTGAACAATTCAAGTGCAGCATTATTCTCCCCATTTCTTCCATAACCAGATATCATGGCATTCCACATCACTGGATCCATTGACTTACTTTCGACATGACTAAAAACCCTACAAGCATGAAGAGAGTATCCGCACTTCATGTACATATCGATTAAGGCTGTTTGGAAAACGTCATCTTCGTGCCCCACTCCGATCCTCAACGCATGGCAGTGAATCTCTTTCCCAAGAAGGAGATTTGTGGTCGACGAACAAACCTGAAGTAGACTAGTCATGCATTCCAAACTCAGTGATGGAGAGACTTGGTCTGATCGCACTAGGACCAACAGTCTATAAGCTTCGGTCACATTTCCGTGTCTCGAAAGGCCACTGATCAATATGTTCCAAGTAACTGCATCAGGGGATATGCGTTCCACTCTCAACTGATGAAACAAACACAGAGCGCTATGAACATCTCCGTGACATAAGAATCCTGAAATCATAGTGTTCCAAGTCACCAAGTTCCGGTCCTCCATTTGCTGAAAAACTCGATGAGCTTGTTCGACCAATCCACATTTGCAATACATGCGCACAAGTGCTGTTCCAATCTTGACATCATGATAGCTCAACCCATTTCTGTACACATAACAATGTATCTGCTTCCCGAGTCGCAGAGAGGAGAGCGAGGAGAGCTCCGAGCACGCCGATAGAAGAGTGAGCAATGTCGATGAGTTGGACTGCAGCACCACCAACATCTCTCTGAACAGATTCAAAGCTGATAGAAACTCTGAATTTCTGACCAATGCAGACAACATTGCGTTAAAGGTAGCCACTTTCTTGTCCTGCATCAACTCGAAGATCCTTCGAGCGAAACTTAACTCGGAGCAATTCGAGTACATGGTGAGGAGGGCAGTTGCGACATATGCATCCGAATCATGCCCCACCTTCAATGAGAAGACGTGCAGCTGCTTACCCTGCATCGGAGTCGCACAGGCTGGGAGTAAACTGGCGATGGTGACGGAGCTGGGTCGCAGCACAACCACCATGTCTCTGAACAACTTCACAGCTGATAAGAACTCTGCATTTCTGATCAATACAGATAGCATAGCGTTAAAAGTAGTCACTTTCTTTTGCTGCATTAGCTCGAACACCCTCCGAGCGGAACTCAACTCGGAGTAATTCGAGTACATGGTGATGAGCGTCGTCGCGATGTACGCATCGGAGTCATGCCCCATCTTCAACGAGAGGGCGTGCAACTGCTTGGCCTGCTTCGGAGTCGCGCAAGCACGGAGTAAGCTCGCGAGATTGACAGGACTGGGATGTAAATTGGGGTTGTCGAGGAGGCCGGGGAACACGGGAAGGAGGTGGTGGAAGCATTGGTGACGTAAAAGGCCGGAGATGAGGGCTTTGAAAGTCCGAAAGGTTGGGTGGTGAACACGGTCGAACACCTTGAAGGAGGCGTCGTGAAAGTAGCAGCGTGGTAGGTAGGCGGTGTTGAGGGCGGTGGCGGAGTGGATGCCGCGTGTGGTAGCGTGGCCGTGGAGGATCTGGGTGATGAGAACGGAGTGGAGCTTGCCTGATGCCATGTGAAGGAAGGGGTAGGAAGGTGAAGTCATCGAGAGGAATTGTTCAAGAAGCAAAGAGGAGAGAGAGCTTGCTGTGCTACATAACTTGGGGAGACGGCAGCCAGCATAGTGTTTAATCATCCGATTTGTAATCCATAGGCCTGATTTGTGATTTTTTTTTTGTTTATCCTGGTTACGACGAAGAGAGACGATGAAGTTAGAGAGTCCCTCTTCTAACCCTAGGCTTATCTCTCCTCTTTGTTCTCTCTATAAAAAATATGACATAAATTGATTTCTTTCTTTATTCGATCAAAATCTCTAAATTATCTTTGGTATCAATCAACAAACGATAAATGACATAATCAGATTAGATCGAACAACTCTCTTTCACAGATTTCGGACCACTGACAGATTCCACCTTTTTACAGAAGAATAACTCTCTTTCACTTTCACTGGTTCCTCTAGTGGAATTGATAAGTCCTGTCCGGACACCGAATGTGAAGTAGCGCATAATGTTGAGCGAAGCAATGGGCAAAACAAGGCAAGGTGAGGTATGAGCAAGGCAGAGACGTGACTTGGGCACAATGAAACAAGTGGAGTGGAAGTGAAGAGTTTGTATGAACTAATTAAGGTTAATCCCTTTTATCTCCTTCTTGCTCCCTCTATAAAAGAAAAATGAAGTGAACACATTGAACAAATCCCTGCCCCCTCTCTCGCTATGTTTCTTCCCTTGATATTTATATTTAAGAGAGAACCATTTCTCTCTCACTGTTGGATTATGTGGAGAGGCATCATCTAAACAGTCAATGCCTTAAGAAAGCACCCTCAGTTCCTAGGAGGCTTGACCATCTGCAGAAAGAATCATGGGTGAGTGTCTTTTAATTGGCAACTGCATTGCATTGTATCTAAACCCTGAACAATTCTTAATGCAGACCTTTTTTTTTTTGTTTTTTTCATTGAGAAATGGAATTCGATCCAAGAAACCCATGGAAAGGCATTGAATCTCCCACAGCTTTGTAGAAGAGAAGAGAGAACTTGAATGCTGGGATTTGATTGAAGACAGTCAAGAGAACAATACAAGATGATGATTGTTTTAAGAACAAATACATAAATTCACTTTCGTTTGAAGTTCTAAGAGGATAGCGCAACAAAAAGCAAGGTAGGTAGGCTGCAACAATACTTTAGAGGTTCAACATGAGCAAAGAAAAACTTTGCTACACAACTGCAGACAAAAATCTCGAGTTCTCACGGATACAATCAAATGTTTACAACACCCGCTTCTTTTCTTTCTTTCTTTTTTTTTTCTAAATAAGGGTTTCCATAATAATAGACTCGCGTTTGTGTAAAGCTGGGAAAAGGTTGGCATTTCCAGCAATACAAATTGCTGCACTCTCTTAATGTACAACCTCAATTTGTAAAATAAATTACTTAGAGGTTACAGTAACTTCAGGTGGTCGTTGAGATGTAACATGGTCTGTTTAAAAGATGCTCGCAGTAGGTGCAGATCCAGCAAAGATTTAATATTATACTTCGAAAGTACAGCTACAGCTTCTCAATCAACTTGAGCAGTTGGTAAGCCACTGATAGTGTTTGCCAACAAAGTATGGCTCCACCATGCATCTATCACTCAACTGTAAGGATGGTGTCTGTGTCTAGCTTTCTCATATCGATCTTTCTCACGAGAGGAGCGAGAACTATGGTATTCGCTGCGATCTGCGAGAAAGATTCACATAAAGGCCAAGTAAAACTCTACAATCATATACAACAGGGCATTTTTAAAAAGAGCTCAGGAATGTACCTCGCGAAGAGTGATGCCTCAATTTCTCTGAATGCCCTGAAAAAGATGAGAAACATTAAATGGATCAAAGAACAATTCATTTTACTGCAGGATCCTGCACTGATGGAAGTTTAAATGTTCACAAAATAATCACTAAAAAATAAAATTATCTGCTATACCTGATCCCTTATCCTTGGCACGATGATGTCTTCGCTCTCTAGATCCTTGTCTGTCTCTCTATCCCTGCCTCCGAGACGGCAGCAGATGCGCTCCTGCCCATCCGACGACATCACTACCGTGTCCTCCAGCAAGCCGCTGCCTCTGCCAATGCCGCTGCCCAGGCCACCGCTGCCGCGGCGTCCGCTGCCTCCTCCACTGTTCAATCTATAGTGGCCGCTTCAGCGGCACATGAAGATGAAGTTATACCACCACCTGAGGCACCTGCGGCTTCCCGGAGAGCCCATGCTTACCTCTTTTACCAGAATTTTGAAGCCTAATTTTTTTCTTTTCCTTTTAATGAACCATGGATCATAGTTATGGAAAACATACAACACTAATAGAATAAACTCTGGTTAAAATACTTTGCCCAAGGCTAATTGCTGGCCTCACATGTACTATCTAATACCAGATGCCCAACATCCTTTGAAAGTTAGTCATGAACAAATTAGATTTTTGGTGAGCTTGTAATATCAAGTCTTATAGGATAAATTGAAAGTTGGTTGGTTGGTCTACAGGCAAAAGACAAAAGGACTTTGTAAGATGATGTCTCTATGGTTTCCAGGAAACTTGGATTTATGCCAACCATCAATTTCAAATTGTACTCAGTAATACAATATTCATTTCAAGTTTTAACATCTCAAGTCTGATTCTCTATACCACTAAATTATAGCAAGTACCTATTCCTAGAACTCGAAGGGTAGGCATAGCTACCTACCTATTTAATATAACATTGATGACATTACAAAAGATTCATGAGTTATTATGGAACTGAAACTTCTTGCCAACTCACTATTCAGACTCTGGTTTGACTGTGTCTTTACCGTCCTTGTGGATCATGACATGCACTCATATAAATCCAAGACTATGAGCATGAAAATGTCACGGGAGGGAGCTTTATTCTTTATTTAACGGTGATTTGAATATTGAGTTGGTTAATTCAGCCCTTTGATATCCTTTTTTAACCAAGGCCACTCACTTTTTCTTACAGTTGTCTATGGTCTGATTACTTGGATGGAAGATAGGGGAAGGACAGAAAGACTTACAAAATTACATATGGAGCTTTATCATTTTTGTACATCTTTTTGTCACTTTACCTCCTCTGCCTCATATTTTCCATTCAAGTAATCATACCTAGTCACTAATAGTAATGTTAATTGTCTTGTGTGGGACTAAATCCAATAGCATGGGCAATTGATGCCTCTTAACTAAAAGAACAAGAAACAAACAATATAAACACTCTTACTTTTCAAAGTGTATATTCTTCTTTTTCACAATGCTTCTTATGATATCACTAAGTTCTGTTTGTTGTGTTTTTCTTTTCCTCATCAAGACTGCCTATTCTTCATTCTATTTGAAATATATCGTTTTTGACTATTACAACTGCTGCCTCCGCAAATGCAGTGTTGTGTTGGCAATTTTTGCATTTTATCTTTGAGAATTTCAGGAGGAATCCCAACCGATAAAATTATTGATAAAATTATTGCTAAGCGATACAAATATAAGAGACATACTTTGTTGTGTCGGTTTTATATATTAAAGTTGAGGCTCATCTCCTTAGAGTTGTTAAGAAATGGATTGAACCACCATTTTACTATCTCAACTTAACTGGAGACATATTATGGAATCAAATGTAATTACAACCCAAGAACTCCTTTACCACCATGGTAAAGTTGACTGGCTGACTATTAATTCCAAAAGTTGAAATTGTTAGAAAGTACATCTATCTGTTATTTGCTGCTAATTTATAAATTAATTGTCAAACTAAAATTCAGTGTGTGTGAGTGTGTATGCAACAATTTTTGAGGCAAATGATACCTTTTACAAGCAGATTAATATTACAACAAAACTAAAAGAATAAATAAAATGAGCAAAGGGGAATATAAGGTGCAATAGGCATTTTTAGTGTTTAACCAAAGTGTCATATGAAACCATCAAAAGAGAAGTAGCATTTTGAACAATGTCAACTCGTTACACATTACACAATGTCAAATCTAAATTCCATTTTAAACTTTTGCAGATGTACCAACACGAAAATTTCTTGGCTTAACAAAATAGTAAGTGCAAACAGAAGAAAAGCTGTTGAAGGCATTAGTCAATAAACATCGAATTCGTAAACATATGACACCTACTTGTAATGCAAGACTTAGTCCACCATTCTCTTCTTGCTCAAAGTACATCAAAAACAAAATTAGTGTTGTATGTTTTCTAGAAAAAGTGGTAAGCATTGCCTCTCTGGGGAGCCACTGGTGCCGCTGGTGCCGCAGGTGGTTCATCTTCATCTGCCGCTGAAGCGGCAGCCACTATCGATTGGACAGTGGAGGAGGCAGCGGCCGCCGCGGCAGCGGCAGATGAAGATGAACCACCAGCGGCACCAGTGGCTCCCCAGAGAGGCAATGCTTACCACTTTTTCTAGAAAACATACAACACTAATTTTGTTTTTGATGTACTTTGAGCAAGAAGAGAATGGTGGACTAAGTCTTGCATTACAAGTAGGTGTCATATGTTTACGAATTCGATGTTGATTGACTAACGCCTTCAACAGCTTTTCTTCTGTTTGCACTTACTATTTTGTTAAGCCAAGAAATTTTCGTGTTGGTACATCTGCAAAAGTTTAAAATGGAATTTAGATTTGACATTGTGTAATGTGTAACGAGTTGACATTGTTCAAAATGCTACTTCTCTTTTGATGGTTTCATATGGCACTTTGGTTAAACACTAAAAATGCCTATTGCACCTTATATTCCCCTTTGCTCATTTTACAACAGCTTGTAGCTTTACTTGTAGCTTTACTCCAAATCAAGATATGCAAAATTTTGTCCCCATTTAATTTCCCCCATGTTTAGAGTATGTTTACAGCAATAATCATTCAAACATTTATCAGTTAGATGCTGACAGTTGGCAGTCCCACATTAAGTAGTAGGTTTTGAATTTATGGTTTACTAATCCATCCATTTGATTAAAAAAACAATAGTGAAGTCACCCACAAATGATAAGAGTCAACTAGTCATCTAGCTGAGTCAGAAGACCAAAATCTCAAACTAACATGGTCGTGCAAAGCAGTGCATCCAACTTCCACTAGCAAAATAGAAAGGATTACATTATTAATAAGAGTACTGGTTTTGATACCAACCTAGAACAGTACTGTCTTGCTGAGGAGAAAAGTCAACACTAAACATGATTCAGATCATCCTGACCAAATATTAAGTCTAAATATCTAATTGAACGAATTTGGACTAAATATGGACCTAAGTGACTTCAATTAATGCCTAAATGTAACACTGAATTATGACTGTGTGATGTATGGCATGACTTGGATTTGATTTTTGTTGAATCCAGATTAAGCATACATGCAAACTGTATTGGGCTGCTATATAATCTACCCAAATATCATTGAAAGTCTCATGCAAAGACTCAACATTTATCTACCATTAGGTTTGTCATGAACCCTCATATAAGATTCATAGCATGTATTTGCCATTGATCTACTCCACTCTTACCCACATGGATGAAAGCATATATCACCCAAGTCAGACGATACATAGTTGGTGTCTAGTGATATAAGTCGAATAGTCTATTTTCTTTATGTCTACCTAGCTTCAGTTACATAGCTTCAGTTCACTGGAAGAAGGATATATTTCACCTATGCCAACAGGCAGAAAACAAGATATAAATAATGGTAAAAAGTTTTTTAAATATATAGTATAGTGGGGGAAAAGAAAATAAGATTAAGTAAGCATGCAAATATATCCTCATCCACAAAGGAAATTATTACAAGAAAAACATAGGTTGGTATAAACCTGGAACATGGTATTGTAATTTGTAAAGAAAAGATTTCTATTCAAACTATAGGCTAGTGAAATGTAAAAAAAAAAAAGAAGGAAAAGACCATCAAAAGAGAATTCAGTGGGAAATAGATCCAACAATACACAATTACCACCAATGAGCTTTGAACAACTGCAAATGAGACATTGCATTCAAAATATAAGATAACATATACTATCATAAATGAGATTGGCATGCTCCGACATCTTGAATCCAAACAATATAAAAAGTGAGGTGAAGTATAACAAAACTTTGAACTATACATGCACAATGGTTTTCGGAGCATATCAAAATTAAGTTAGCATTTATAAAAAGCACAACCCACCTTCCATGCAACAACTTAAATAGAGAGAGAGAGACAACGAAAGGGAAAATAATAGACGAAGAAACATATTATACGACTAGTAATGTTAGCAGCATTACCAAATTAAGCGATAAGCTAAGAGAAAGCAATTCACCATACCTCTACCCGTTTTGAGTATTCCTCCAGCTTTTTCATTTCAACAGCTCTTGAATTCTGAATTATAAGGAAATGGTTGCCATATGTAACAAAGTGAAGTCCTAAAAAACAAGGTCAAAAAAACTGCTCAAGGGACTTATACCTCCCGAACCTCTTCTGAACTTTGAATTGTGTCAAGGCTAGCCTGCATTAAAAAAAATGAATATGTCAAAGTTCAAAGAATAAACTGCCAGGTATCAAACTTGTGTTATAATAGTTTGAGTAAAATCTCCCATGAAAGAAAATGCAAGCACAAAAGGAAATGCCCAGCCAAGAAAGCCAGGTAAAACAACAATCATACAAGTCCTATACAGGGAATTATTACTCATTTTTGTACTTGCTGTTTTATTTTCCAAATATTTCTTCAATTGAGAGAGAGAATAGTAGGAATTTTCTTATCCCATTCAGAAAGATATCATTCATCCTCATAATTATCCATGGCAGTTTTTGTCTATAGCATGAAAAATGTGGAGGAAAGTAGAAGAATGTGCAATGATGCATTACTATTAATGGATGGCTTTGAGATTTTTTATGGGCCCAAGCATATCAGGTAATTTAGTTTTTTACAGTTCTTCATTGTCTACATATGGTCTTTTTTTCTTAGGTGCTCATTTTGTTATGGGCCTTCAGTTTAATGTTTCTATTTAGAGGTTGTGGTTATTAGCAAGGACTTATTGAATCCATCATTTGGTCTCATAATAAATTAAATATTGCTCCTACTACTCAGAGCCAAGAGCTTTGAGCATTATTTAAGGATGTGCTATAGGAGTAACCCTTCTGGGTGAAATTGCCACAGCATGGGCATTATTCCTAGCAAGAATTATTGTAGTAGGATAATGGCTAAAAGGATTTGAAAGGCATTATGGCATTAAGATTTCCAAGGCTTAGCTGAGGACCCTGCTACTAGTTGTATTTGGTTTGTATTGCTACCGCACATAACTTTAAGATTCATGATGATATTACTGAGCAATGTTTTTGCTTCTCACTTTAGACAGTTACAAATAATTTTTCTGTGGACGTTCAGAAAATTTTTGAGCCATGGATACATGACCCTTTACATGTAAGATCGATTGCTCATGCAATTTGAGAATCAGAAACTTTTACTTGAGGTGCTACAGGTCCAGTGAACATGCGTATTCCGATGAAAGCCTAGCAATTGTGATTAGAGAATAGAAGTCACCTGAAGATGATGCACTCTCTCTGATAAATTGTGAATTTCATCTAATGCTCTCTTCTCCGAGTTACTAATTATCTCTTTCATGCTTAATGGACACCTGAACGTAAGGTACACTGAATTAATGCAATCAGACCCAAACAAATAAATCATAAGCAACCAATCCAACCTACATGGATAGTTTTCTTGCATTCTCCTCAGCTTCTTGTACAGAATTAGAAGATTATCGAAGCCTCTTTTGGAAATCAACCACTAGCTGAGTTAATTCCAAATTTCTAGCTGAACCAACATTAGCCTCATTCCTCTGCATAGATTTGGCAGTCAAATCGATTGGAAATATATGGATGCAGCGAAGTATAGAAACAACTTCCAAAACCAAAATGATATCAAGGAAAAAGAGAAATGTTAGCCAAAACAACACACAAAAAGGATGGTAATTCCTATTTAGTACAATCAAGTATATCACGAAACTAGTGTTTATAAATCTATGGTATATCCTAACTTCATATTAATCTAAATACTGGAAGATATTTTCGTTTAGACAAGTAATTTTCATTCATGTGATTCATATGTAATATAGCAAAACATTTTCAAGAAGTTATATGTAAAACCTTCAATCTAAGATCCCAAGAAGAAAAAGGTTTAGGATTGAGTTAGACCTAGATAACCAGTGTTAAGATTGTTTAAACCTATAGCTTACCCCAAAATCCAGATTGTTGGGACAAACATGGCTCAATGATAATGATGGTGTCAACAAGAAATTGCATTTCTTCAAATGGCTACTCTGTTCACCTTCTCGTTGTAAATACATAAACAGCATGGTGCAATCTTACCAAGAAATGGAGCTTTGAGTTTTGGCAAGCAAGTTCAACCTTAATTGGGAGAGATTTTAACACCCAAATTTAGTCTCACAAGCAGGCATGTAACTCTTAGGCTAATGAAGTGCCTTTATAAGATTAGATGAGTAAACTATTATTAATTTAGACTTAAGGATTTTGGA